>NW_027109535.1:163236-168629 GCF_000696795.3 Halyomorpha halys
ATATATATTTTATTCTTCAGAAAGAGACAAATATATTGGGATACAATAACCTTGAAAAAAAAAAAATATGCCTTCTGAGCTACGAGCAAAAAATCCTTAATTTTTTATTTATCGAAAAAATCAGAATAGCCTATAATATATCCATGAAAATCCCCAACATTTTGTAAAAAGTTAAATTACAATCGGATAAACGGTATGGCATAAAGTACCAAACCATGAAGAGTAATTTGTAATGAAGTACCGTTAATAGACCAAATGGTTGTGCAAGGAGGTATGTATGTCCGAATCACACTCTAGATTTTTCCCAAATAGGGGTACACACTTTATGAGGCTGGGTAGACCCCGGAAGGCTTCTGAACCATCAGGGTTGACTCCCTACTATAGTAATACAATAAATAATTATCTACCCCAGGCAGATTCCAACCACCTTCTCTGGTCTTTAGATTTCTTTTTCGAAAATCATAAAAATAGTGCCAAATTCATTTAAATACTTATTATAAGTATTTGTTTATAAAATAAGTTATTTTAGGATAAATTTGTAACATATGGAATTTATTTCAAACCCACTACTGAACGTTCAGATATTTAAGAATTATTTTATAACCTTATTATATGAAAATTATATCAACCAATCAAATCTCAATTTTTAAAAGTTCATCTAAATAAGAGGGCGAGATAATTCCATTAAAAAAAAAAATTAACTTTTCAGAGCAAAGGGCAGTTTTCTCCTGGTGGAGGGAATTATGCCTTTTTTTTTCCTTTTTTCAGGTTTATTACAAGTTTCAAAGTTTTGAGTTTTATGAGATGCTGAGAATAAAGTTGTGTAACTTTTTGTTGAAAAGAGATCCCTTGTTATTAATAATAAACTTTTCACTTGGAAGTAATTATTATAAGTGAAATCGGATATACAGTCTCGAGTGTTTGAAGCGTCAAGTATTATAAGCAAGATGTATTATATGAGTCTGCGTTTATATATTAGTATTTATACTGAATCATTCACTCAATGTAATACAAACATATCTTAAGAATTATATATTTTTAAGTAAATTATATGCATCCTAGGTGATCTGGAAAATATAATTATGCCAGGAGAGGCGTTGGTCGAAGGTATTGAAATGAAATGAAAAACAGTTCATTATTCTGGGACTAGATCCATTTAGAACAATTAGAAAGGCAATTTTAATTCTATAATAACATTTATTGGCCATAAAACAGTGTGGCCACACTTAATTATAACTTATATAAAGAGAGAAAAAATAAATTAATTAAAAACTAACTGACTAAGTAAAAACATAACAAAAAGTTAATTACAAAATATCTTTACTATTATAATAATGGGTCAGATTGGTGAAACAAAAAGGGAGTGGAATATAAGGGATTTAAATGAGGGAAGAGTTGGTACATGCCGTACGCTAGAGGGAATGGAGTTCCAGAGATATGCAGCTCGGGTAGAAACGATTTATCAAACACAGCAGTTCGATGACGTGGAGGGTAGATGTCAGATAAACGGGACAAGATAGTACGAATCTGAAATGTCTGTTTTCTAGGATATAGGAGGGGCGTTGAGTACTAATTGGTTGGGATAGAAAGGAAGCTAGAAAATACTGGCATCGGAAGGATGGATAAGGCCAATTCAGCTCGGCGTAATACTGGGATATGTGCGCATCTCTGGTGATACCATTGACTAAATGGGATATGATATGACATATGACCATATACCATATGACATGACATATGGTGTTATGTAATTTTACCATATAAACCTTTAATTTCTTCTTCTTTATTTTATCTTAACGGTCTTTCATAGTTAGTCATAATGAGCGGTTACTGTTTCCTTTTGGTTTAAGTATTTTTGTCTGCTATGTACAGGGGAAGTTACGATCCAATCATTCTTGACAGAAATTCTGCCTGAGCATTGTAAGTCACCTTTCGTTTATAATATTTTTTTCTTCCTTTCTTACCCATTCTCCATAGCTCATCTCGCTTGTTCATATGTCACTGATACATATGTTTCAGATTTTCGTTTACACTTGTAAATATGTATATTAGCATAAATTGTATCTTTTCATTTATTATTTTAGTTTAATTACATTTATTTTTTTTGTATATTAACAAAAGTTAATCAGCTTATGTTTTACGACATGACATATGGTTTTATTTCATTTGTTCTACTTTTATTTTATATATTCTGTTAATTATTTTTATCTTTTCAAGTTTCTTATTTTCTGTAATATATCAGAATAGTATTTTCTGAAATATCTTAATACTTTATTACCTAATAGTATCATATGTTTTACCTAGTATATTTATAGTTACTTGTATGTTCTAACCTCTTTGTCATTAGTTCTACGATATGTTTTAATGTACTGCTATGTATTGACAATCCGGGGTATTATTAAGGTGTTTCGTCATCTGCTCCTATACCTGGTCAGGGTATCCTTCTGGGAAGCTTTTAGCATCCTCGGATGTGAAAACATCCGTATTAAGTTTGTCACATTACCAGAGGCCCCTGAGAAAATTAGATTGGCTAACCTTTAAGTTACAAAAATGATAGCTTGTGACGAGGGACCAGAATCAAATTAACCAGTTGCAGGCCCTTCCTGGACAAGTCAAACTTTTTTTACACATCCTCGGCCCTGAGGAGAGGGACGCCTGCCTCGGTCGTCTTCGGACATCGATAACCAAACAGAGAAGAGATTTAAAAATAAGGTAACGCCCCAAAGGGGAAGTGGGAGAAAAATACAGAGGAAATCGACAAGAGAAGAATAATTTATATTTTATGGCAACCTTTATCTGAATCATTTGAATCATTTTAATTATAATAACAAATTGTAAATAAATACTTAGTTTCTTTATATAGTTTATATACTGTTATATATCCCAATATACCACTCTTTATTATCCTATATAATCAATGGTAAGAACATTTTATGAATATAAAGGTATTTAATTGGAAAACTGGTAAACACACACAGCCTTTGGAAAGGAATCCAATTATAATAATAGTTTTTTAGGACTCAATTTATAATCAATTAATTAATTTATTTTTGGATAATTGCCTTCAGCGATTATCCTGGCATCCCAAGTAAATCAGCTACTAGTACATAGCAGTACCCTACATTATTTGTGTTAATTTTTCAGTGAGTTCAATTATTAGTATAATAAAGCCTAATTTTCAGTTCCTAAAAAGGTTTATCTATTACATTTTCAATATATTTTATGATGGTTTATAATTTCACTCTTGTTTTATATTTTACGCTAAGGCTCTTAAGCCTCATTTTGACGCCTGTAATATTAATCTAAAGGGATCAATCCCAGAATAAGTAAAGAATATTATAATTATATTACCGTGCATCTATTATCCATTACTGCATAAAAGATAATCTTTTATGCGATTTTTTCATTTCAGGCGCTTTTTAAGTATTGCTCGATTAAACTATCTTAAATCGATTAACCTCTTCTCGTTTTAAGCAAGTATTTCAAAAGTGATATAGGACCGTCGCTCCCCGGGGGTCTTAGCTGGGTGGGACCGGCAGGAAAGGATTGACTTTTTTTAGTGTTATGATTTCGTGTGGTATTGTCACTTGTCGTACATGGACCAACATATTCGCTATAATTGTCTGTTTGAAAAGTCAGATAAGTAAGGCTGCCATGGAGGGCGGGAGTGGAGGGTTCATATACATCATATATATCGTTTTCTTTCATGCAATTCATTGTATTGATTTTAATTGTTTTTTATTATTTTAGATCTTACTTACATATCACGTCATGCTAATTCCATTATTTATATTTTCTTCCACATCTTTCATTATGCTGATTTCTTGAGCACTCTCTGTTTATTAATTTTTTATCATTATTTTATATAATTCTTACCTCTCTAACAGCAATGGCGAACCCTTTAGAGACCAGAGTCAAATTTTGTTAACTATATTTTTTTTAGTACTAGCTCCTGGGTCACTAAAGGTTTGAATGAACAAGGGGTAAAGAAAATTACATAAAATATATTGTATTATATATTGTTCATTAATATATTTATATATGTATACATATATAAATAAATGTATAATAAAGTGTAAACATAAACTATTTAATGAGAAATCTGTTGCTGTTTATTTTCAGATAATTTTTTTAATTCATTACTTTGACGGATTTAGCAGTAATTATTACATCGTTAAGAGAGCATTAGCTAGTATTTCATAAATATAAAATTACTAGGTAGAGGATATAATATTTTCACGTTCAATATAATATTTTCAATTTTTACTGTGAGATCAATATTATTTCCATTACTTTCACGCAGTTTTCTTTCTACTTCAGAAATCAAGTCTTAAAATTTTGTTAATCTCCTTCGAAATTCTACTAATTCCATTTCTATGTTATTTGTACCAAGCCACATAAATTCGGTTGACTCCATTGTTTCAAATTCAGTTGTGTACTGACTGGTGTCTGGTAGGTTTCACCACTCTACGATGCAACGAATATGCGCGTCAAATTCCACAGCACATGTATCGTGATACGATAAAATAGAAAGTCGGCTAGCCAATTTCCAGTTGGAAATATTTGTTTTTCATATAGAAAATTAATTTGAAAAAAGCTTGCGTGGGTCAATGTCTGACCAACGGATCATAGACCATGCCTGATCTACTATATAATATTTCGTCTTCTGTTGTTATCAATCAACTAATATCTACTTAATTTATTGTATATTTCTAAATTTTTTTGTTTATTTTTATGTTTCTCTGAGCAATGGTTGTTATCTCTTTTTTGTTTTTTAGCCCAAATGAAGACCTAAAATTAAGGTTAAAACGTCGGCACAAATAAATATTTTTTGCTGCCGCACCCCCAACTATCTTTTACTCCTACTAATCTGCGGTCAACTATAAACACATTATTTTAACTGTTTATGTTTTTCGATTCCGTATATATAAGTATCTTTTTAATCTAAAGGCTTAGTTAATAACATGGAATAAGAGTATCGACTTCTAAAGAACGAGCTTCAAATATATAATTACTTTAGGAATTTTCTTTGATAAGATTTCATCAGCTCAGTTAAAAGATTCAATTCAAAGAGGCTATTGAAAATCATTTGAATCATAGTCCTTACATCAGGGAAATTAATAAATGGAATTGATAGACTAATCAAATTAATTATATTAAAGAGCCCTTCGTTTGATTGAGTTCCAGAGAGATTTAGTTAGAAAATAACTTCTCAAATTAAATCAAACTAGGTGAACCGAGCGAAAATTTTGCGTTAACCATAGATTTGAATGAGATTTTAATAAGAGACCGGATTTTAATGCAGTAAAACCATTAAAATATGCAATAAAAATTCTAAAATATGCATCAAAAGAAAATTTCCACATACAATATACAAATATGAATTATATATACTT
>NW_027109535.1:168679-181680 GCF_000696795.3 Halyomorpha halys
ACAAATAAACCCATCCACAAAGACCTTAACATCCCATTCGCTGCAGATTTGGCCCAAAACAGATATGCTTCTTTTCATTCCACGGCCAATCCCCGAATTAAAATAGCCGTATATATATAATTTTATTCCTACTGATTACGATATATGTTTATTAATTAGTTTATATGGAACTTATGTTTATTTTTTTCCAAGCCACATGGGTGCACGGGATTAAAACAGAGGATGGTGATAAAACGGGTTGAGGAGGACCTCTTTTACTGCATTCGAAGAGGAGGCTGAGGAATATAATATTTTGGCAAAGGATAATATCCTATGGCACTCTAATGATCGCGGACTCACCTGATTTTTTGAGTCAGAAATTAGACAGTTACTAGTCCTCATTCTAGACTGAGGCAACTTCTTTCATCCACCCGTACGAAGAGGCCTCTGTGTACGAGTGGATGGAAGTAACTTCTCCAATTAAGTAATTAATTAAAAATAAAAAAAAAAAATAGTGAAAACATGACATCAGGTCACAAAGGCATACATTGCTCACCACTGGTGCAGACACATGTATTGTCTGACACGCAGGTATGCTAATAAATTTCAAACATTTTACAGTTTTTCGCAAGTATTTATTTTAGCCCCACTTTGAAGAGATTGAAAAGGGCTAAAAATATACAAAAACAGCTAAAATATTTTGAGTATAAGAAGACGGTCTGGGTTGGGGTCAAAAAAGAACAAATAATTTTCAACTATTTAAGGTTCGCCGTTTCGTCCCACTTTGCAAGGATTCATCAGGGCTGTTATATATTTATAAAAATATTTTGACATATTAGGATAATAAGATACAAAAAAGATAATCTCTACTTACTATTTTATTTTCCGTAGTTTTAATTTAGTATTCTTATACCTGTTTCACTATTTTTACGTGTTACTACTTCTTCTGTTCATTTTTAATAGTTTGCGTATTTTTTTCTTGTTATCATTGTATATTTCATATTAATATTATTTTTATTTCTTCCTTCCATTCATTTATATAAAGTTTGGTTTTCACTCATATTTATATAATTTTAGCTTTAATTTACCTTTGTTGTGTCTTATTATCCAACTATGTATAATCAAAATATTTTTAATTGTTTTTTTATCTTTTTAGCCCTCATGAAGCTCTACAAAGTGGGCCAAAACGTCGGCGTGATGACCATGACCATCTTCTTCGTAATTTTAATTACTTATTGTTTTTCCATGTTAGTTGCGTAAGTTAAGTTCCAAATGATGGAGGAATATCTTAAGAAAACGTCTTAGTACTGTATTATACATTTTTTTTGTAATAATTTTGATGTTTTAGTAAAATATAGAAACAGATTGTAAATTATTTCCTTTGGATTTCCTAATTTCATATTTTTATTTTTATTTATTGATAGATATTACAATCTTCCACACAGTTGTGGGCAATAGATATTAGTGATGAATGATCACATTCATACTAAAATAAAATAAAATAAAAATACAAATAAATGAAAAAAATAAAATATCTCTGAAATATATACAAACATAAGGATAAACAAAATGAACGTAATCAAACTATTATTATAATTTCAAATTAATAAAGTGGTTAACAAAAGTTTACTGTTTTCCGTGATTTTATTATATTATTCACGCACTAAGAGAATACAGTGCTTATTCGATATGCCAGAAACAGCACTGTATTCTCTTAGTGCGTGATTTTATTATATTATTCACGCACTAAGAGAATACAGTGCTTATTCGATATGCCAGAAACAGCACTGTATTCTCTTAGTGCGTGATTTTATTATATTATTTATTTATTTAGTATATTATAGATTTCCAAAAGGTACAGGAGTATCGTTTAAATCTATAATTGATGATAGTATTGGTTTTTAAGTATATTTTTCATCGTTTTGTGAAAATTTTGGGTTATAAGTTCAATCGGCATAGATATATCTATATTTTTTTAAAATTTTGGGTAGTTATTAATGAAAATATGGAATAGTATAGGGCTTAAATAGGACCCCTACACGATACCGGCAATGGTAGCTCGAAATGAATTAATGTATCCGCAGTGCATCTCAGAGGTGCAAATCAACAATGCGATTGCTGAAGAATACGCATCGTGAATCCGTATTGCAAGGGATTGGTTATCATCAAGCTGCTTTATATGATAATCAAGCAAATGGCCAAGTCATTAAGATGCAGCAGAGAGAGGAAGCCAATCTGCAGTCTAATATAGTGAGCTGCAACGCGCTTTGGGATTGCTTGATTCCCAGGGCATCAGATCGCAGTATCTGAAATCCGTAGCTTATGAGGCTGACCCCTCCACGACACTCCTCCCCTTTCCCGCCACCACAGTCACTATCTGTCTCCCAAGGTGATGAGGATTTACTTTGGTGTCAAGTCACGATTCCTATGGCAGCCGGAGTCCCTGAGGAAATGTAAGTTATTTTCGAGAAAATCGATTTAGGAAAGACGATCTTGAAATCGAAAACGAGAAAAAAAAGATCAGGTATCAGGTAAGCAAACAAATTCTGAGATTTATTTTTAAATCAGAATCCAAGTGTGCTGAATACAAAGTTGGAAACATTTATTTATAAAAATGTAATTTACAGATCAGAATAGAAAAAAAAAAAAAGAAACTTCACTCTCTCAAAAGTAACAAACTTGGGGAAGAAAATACATATATATATCTGCTCAAGTGACTAATACATTATATAAACTGTAACCGGTTAGACGCTGGCTACGAGTTCATTCAGTACCTCATACGTACCACTAGAGCGAGCTGAGGAGTTGCTCTAACAGAAGTTGTGGGATGCTGAAGGCTATTGGAAATTTAAGTAAAATGAATATCATCAGAAGGCTTAGAAAGAGATCAAAAAATACAAAAAAAAAAAAAGATATCCAATATCGAGGTAGTGAATTATAAATAGTTGAAGAAACTCTGATACTATTGTAAATACAAAAAAAACATATGTTTTCAAGAAAAAATTAAAATTGATGTTTACATATACTCTTTTCAATTTGAGAGTAATTATTTAATCATCATCGCTCGTGTTTGTGTGACCTATTTAATTGTGCCAACGTTTCGGCTAGAGTTTCTAGCCTTCTTCAGGGCTAAGAACAGAATAAGATAACAACCACAATAAGTATAGAGAATAAAAAAATAAAATATAAACATAATGACATACAATGAATAATTTTACAGAATAAAATTAATGAAGTGAAGTGATGAGAGAAGTGGGAAATAAAATGTATACATTGGTTATTGAAAAAAGTAGGTAAAATGAGATAATTAAGGAAATAAAATAAAAATGAAGTTATATAATGCAAAGAAGTATGAAAATATTAGTTATTAATAATGTAAAAATTGAAAGAAAAAATATATATATGTTAAGCAAAATAAAAAAAAATTATATAAGTAAAATAAAGAAAGGGAGAAAAAAAATAATAAAACGAACCTGTTAGCTTGAAAATCAAACGTCTAATAGTATACTGCGCCAATTACGGCCAATCTCCGAATTAAAATAGCCGTTACTAGAATGACTAAGTGTTTTAAGAGGAAAAGTTACGAGAGGATAAAAAATAAAAAGTCGAAAATATTTAGAGGAAGAAAGCGTGTGAGAGGGTGATGACAAATGGTTTTTGGAAGATGTTTAAAATATATATATGTACAAGGATGACGAAGTACCGGAAGATGATAGTGTCATGGGTATTTAACAACAGTTAAAAAGAGGAAACGTATATAAGAGGGGGACGACAAATGTGTAAGAAAAAGTTTAAGAAGTGAAATAATGCGTTACAAAATGGGCTGAAAAAATAAAATGAATAATAAATAAAAATAACCGTAACTATGGTGTTGTCTGGGTTTGCTGTTTTATAAATTTTATCTGCTTCAGCATATAATGTTTGAGAAAAAAAGAAGGTAATACATGCAATTTTTTTTTATTGAATCTAATTTTATTGTTTCAATACCCGTGGACTAATTAATTAATAATATTAGAAGTACAAAACAATGTAAACATTAAATTTATTCGTAGTAAAAAAATATGTGAACTAAAAATTAAGGAATAGTGAATAAAAAATATTTTCACTTATAAAAAATTATAAGAAAAAAAATACAAAAATATAATGAAAAAATAAATGTCTCTATTATTTTGAGACAAATTGAATGCACTATCATAATTAAAAAAATTTAAATAAAAAAATCAATACCCATAAAAAATAAAAATTTATATTATAATCGTATAACCTTTCCAAAGACAATTAGTGAGTTTAGCAGTCACCAATTAAACATCTTTATTAAATACTAGATGACCCGGCAATCCGCTACTGCTATATATAACGATTTATATAGATTTAATGAACACAATTGATAGTTTATTATAAATGATTGTAATCAGTTAAAATTAAACATATACGTATCATTTATTATTATAATTAAGTAACATAAATTAAATCGATATATGTAATAAGGGACGAAACAGAAGTTTATAAACAGTGGTTTAGGGCTCTATAAACTGCACCATAGGGCAAATGACAATTAAACAAATTAGATCAAGAGATATAGGAGAAATGCAGATCTCATTATTTTATTATAATGAGGTGTTAATTGTAGGAGAAGATGAAACAGCAAGTATTCAATTAAATAAAGAAATAAACAATGAAATGTGCGGAAGAAAATGAAAATTATGTTTACTGGAATTAACATAATAAGATATATAAAAAATGTCAAAAATAATATCAAACAATTTAAATCTACATACATTTCATTATGAAAGAAAACGAAATATATGATAAAATGGGCAAGGAAGAAAACAGAATATTTGTTATAATGAATTAAATATGCACAGTAATATAGATGAGTAAACAGTAATAAGCTAAAATAAATACAGAATGTCCAGAAAATTAAATAAAAAGGAACAATGGTGAAGAGAAGTGGACAATGTGGGGGGGGAGGGAGAGGAGGGAAGAAATATTACAAAATGAAAGTGCCTAATTATCATTAACTACTATCTAGTTAATTTAAGTAGTAGTTAAAGTTTTGTCTATCGATATTTTATACCCCGACCATATTCTCTTCATATTTGACTTTAAATTTAATTTTGTCTGTTGAACTGATTCGATACTCAGGACTCCATCTTGACAATAGACTTGGAATCGCCATACAAGACTGAAACGACAAGAAACTGCTCGTAGATTTCGATTGCTACAACACCTACATGACAAATGCTCTAAACTTCCCATTCACTACAAAAAATTATTATACACTACGATAATCAGACCAATTTGGATGAAATGAAGGGACCATATGAAAATTGAGCTTTGGGACTCTACCAAACCATCAAATTCCTCCCGCATCCAATCCTTACAATCCAAAATTCTATGAAAAATCTTTAATGCTCCTTATTACGTTACAAATAAACCCATCCACAAAGACCTTAACATCCCATTCGCTGCAGATTTGGCCCAAAACAGATATGCTTCTTTTCATTCCAAACTCCTTTCCCATGCTAACCCATTAGTTCTTAATCTCTCGTCCTTAACACTCCCTGAAAATCCTCCGAGGCGTCTGAAAATTAGAAGGCCACGGGACCTATTAATTTAAATTAAAGATTGAAGTACCACCAATGGGTGGTTCGTTTCCATGATTTTCAAGTCTAAATGAAACATTCCGCATATTTACTTAGTGTATTTATTATTTTCTACAGACGTAAATTACATTAAATAAATAAAAAAAATTAATTTATATCTCTGCAAACGTGCTCTTTGATCCCTATTACCATTGCTTGTAAATATATGACATAATATAATAATTTAAAAAAAAAGTTATATTACAATATTTTTATTTTTATAAGTTTTTTTCTTGGAGAATCGCCTTTAGTATTGATAATTAATAAATATTAATTATTTTATAATACATAACGTTTTTACTGAGAGGAGAAGTGAAGGTATAATCTTGTTAGAATGATTTTGTCTCCCAAGCCCGGTTGACACAGAGCGACAGATACCCTAAGCCCGACCCTGGTATTTGAGTGTCAGTGTGATTGCGAGGCAATAAGACCCTGGTACTCGCACTGTCACACACTGTCACCCACCTTGCAATTTATCGGGTTCCCTCACCTCTTGTTCTAATTACTCTTTCTCCTTTATGGGTCAACTTTCCTACTCAACTTCATCTTCCGATTCAATTATTCCCCCCTTTCCCTCCCTCCCCCGGGTATGGATTCAATAAAACTTTATGAGGGCTAATCTTTAATGGTGACCTCGTAAATTTCATAATATCTCTCTTCAAACTACTATACATCGGGTCTCTAATTAAATTTTCCAATTAATTTGAAAACTGTAATTTATGGTATTAATAAAACAAGAAGTAAAAATCCAGCAATTTAGATGTTATTAATTCTTAATTCTTAATCATAAAACAGTGGAAATTTCAGGCAATTAAAATATTAGAGTTATCGGTTGTGGACACATCTCCTGTTAACCTTCCCTCTACAAAAAAATTATAATAATAATTAATATTGCAAATATAACCTTTACCTCTACTTTATTACTTAGTAAGGAAGTCCATTTTCTATACAAACTGTTGTGCAAGAAGGTGATTTGGTCAACACTAACCGTGTTCAAGTTTGCAAGTCAGGTTAACTCGACAATTCGAATCAAGGCGAAGAACTAAGAATAAGATAACAACCAATGAATACAAAAAATTATAAACAGAATAACATAAAGTAAATAATTGTACTGGATGAAATTAATAAAAATAAACTGTTGAAAGAAGTGGAAAATAAAATGTGTATATAGGTAATTAAACAAGTAAGTAAAAATAACATAATTAAGAAAAAAATAAAAATTTGAAGTTATATAATGCAAAGGATCATGAATAATTAGTTTATTAATAATTTAAAAATTAAAATTATGGATAGAAAAAAATGAATAAACGGAAAATAAAATTGAGAGAAAGAAAATATATATCATTCAAAAATATATTTGTATATACTGGAACATCGTAGCATAAAGAAAAATTACTTTTTTCAAAAATCTTATTTTAAAAATGCTATGACATTAGAAAATAAAAGATAACCAATAAAGAATAAATTTTACTTATGTCTATCATTTTTATGTGTTATTTTGGCACAAAGCGAAAGATGTAATCTAGTCAGACCATATTTGATGTAATTTTAGGAAAATTAAGTAAGGTAAGTAGAATTAAGTAAGGAGAATTGGACTGTAAGGATTGGATACGAGAGGAATTCGATGGATTGGTGGAGCCCCAATGGTCAATTCCATAAGTCCAGATTGGCCTGAATATAGTAACATAAATGAGTCTTTTGTACTTAGTTGGAAACGGATGCCGTTTGTCTACTAAATGTTGTAATAATCGGAATTAGTAAAGATTTACGACGAAAGCTTGTTTATTTTTTTTTTGTATTTTTATTTAAATTTAAAACTGTACATAATGATATGTAGCGAGAGGGAGCAAGCGGTGAGATCACAACTCACCAGAGCACAACACCTCGAGCCTCACTGAAGCTCCCAAATTTACATATGGCATTATTTTGTAAAAACACATTGTCATTTTTGTATATTAGTAATTTCTGTACATAATACTTAGCAATATCTGTACAAAAAATAATAAATGATAACAATGCAATGCACGAACCTATCTCAAGCAGACATGTACCGACCGTTGCTCGGTCACAGCCGCATGGACTAGGCCTATAAATAAAGGGGCTCTAAATCCACAAAAATAAGAGAAACTACCCTTTGGGAGCACTCTAAAAAATTAAATTTAAGTGACAATAAAGCCCATACACATTCATTGAACATACTAAAATTTTAAACACTGTTGAAATAAAACTAAACGAAATTAAAATAATAGTCAGCGTATAATAAAAATACTATTTGCTCTTACCTATATGTGGAATATATAGTAAAGGTAAAGTATTGCGATGATGAAAAATTTCAAATTCGGCCTTCAATTTCCACCGAGATTGATCCGTTTAATCAAGTCTTTTCTCCAGGTCTAGTCATAGCACTGGTAGCTTACTCTATATTTGAGATAGAGAAGTTCATTGTGAATCTATTCTAACAAGAGTTTATTTTTAGAAAGCTCACCTTAGACGATGGCCTATCTCCTCTCCCTACCTCTAGCTATTTTAGTCCGTCCGCTTCATCTCGGCAACTAAGATTGTAACCTAATCCTTAACGGTTACATTGGTCCGTCCGCTTCATCTCGGCAACTAAGATTGTAACCTAATCCTTAACGGTTACACTGGTCCGTCCGCTTCATCTCGGCAACCAGTGTAATTTCCCGTCTCTCTCCGGCTCTAGTCCGTCCGCTTCATCTCGGCAACTAGTGAGCTGACTCCTATCTTGACAGTTCTAGTCCGTCCGCTTCATCTCGGCAACTAGAACTGTTACTCTACCTCAGACTCTCTAGCCTAGATCTCCTTTACCTAGTGAGTGTCCAGGGCTCATCCCCTGGCACGGCCTTCCTTTCTTACCTATTAATGAATACGCCTTGTCGTGGACCTTCTGTAAAGAGATATCAGGCTGGAGAAATCGCCTAAGACCAGACAACCCCGACAGATACATCCAGTAAATTTGATGTAAGCTTATAATGGAGTGATACAGGCTTTTAGATAAACTACCTGTTGGTAGCACTCTTATGACGTTTTTACATTAGCAGGTCTTGTGGCCATCTTATTTTTTTTTTGGAATGAAATTGGAAGCAAGGTTAGAAAATAGTGGGTTTGGGTAGTTAGGGAGTTTATATTGGAAGGATATGTATCTGGTTTATTTATGATTTTATTTGCGACAAAGTAAGGAGCTGTGAGCATTTTACGTTGGGACCATATTTTATGTAATTTTCTAAATGAATGACCTATATATAGTAAAACGAAATATTTGTAAGAGATAATTGATAAAGAGAAATATAAGCTGAATGAGAATGGAAAAGAGAGAAAAAAATAGAAACCGTTTCAAAATAAAAAAAATATTAAAAAAATAATGACAAAGGAACAAAAAAAAAACTTATAAGTTATACAACAACTTTGTTTTCTGTATTGTGATATTGTGTTGTAATGAAAAAGCACACCAAAGTGAAAAATAGAAAAATATATTTGCATTATATCATAAATATTATAAATTACCAACCGATAGATGTCATCTGCTCGAAGCATATTTGATGTAATTTTCTAAATGAATAAAATAAAAAAAACACCCATGTTTAGCTGCTAACCTATCACCTCTCTGGGTAAGCATTTCGAAACGGTAAAAACAATTTGGTTATATTATTTCAAAAGGGTCCTTGCATCTTTCTGATTCAGTTCCATTTTATATAAAGATTTTTTTATAGAGCTCCTATTCTTCAAAACTTTAAGACCAGGAGACGGAACCGAGAGCTCTTTCTCTCTTCCTTATCTCAACTCCTTCAACTACACCGGAAAAAAACCACCTAACTCAGAATAAAGGCAAGTAATTATACAAAAGATGATGCTTTTTTCTCACAAAAGGTGAGAGAGTTCCAAAGGAGGTAGCTATTTAAGAACGGAGTCGACTTATCATGGCACTGACTGAATTAAAGTGAAACTTTTCGGCGGTTCTGTCTTATCTACCTCTCTTCTATTTCGAGCATTAGCCTCCTTTTCGGCGAGGATGGTGGTAAAAATATTAAGAAGGCCGAGAGATCCGATCTCATTGCGAATTTATACCTGGAGCCGACGGCAACTTTGTAAAAGCACCGTATCTTCTCTTCCTCTCTCTTTTCCGAGTAAAATAACACAATCTTGTTTTGATTTTCTTGTCAAGTTGTGAATAATTCAGTTAAATTCAGTTTAAGTTTGTTTTCTGGAATAAATCCAGGGGTATTTTGATTATTTAGATAAATCTCAGGAAGAAAAACACACTGGCTTGGGTTCCCTCTTATTTTATTTTTTGTTTCCAGTCGAGCGCGTTTGTAATCATTTTAATTCCAGTTTCTTTTTCTTCCTTTCTGTCGTTGAAGAATTTCTGACGTTTCTTATTAGCTTAAAATTGAATCCCGAACAATGAAAAGTATTACAAATTAGATTTTTGTTATTTCTTCAAACTGTGTTTAACTTCAAATTGTAAACATCTTTTTATTTATTAATTGGTATTTTTTATTTATTGTAAATATGGTGTTAGGTGTACAATGACATGTAGAGAATCTGCTCATTGATAGAACTCCAATAATATATCAAGTAGAGAAGATCTCGAGGTCATTTTTTTTTTCATTTTTTAGGGTCACAAAGTAAGAAAAGGGAAGCCAGGATTGGTATCTAGTTCTGTCCATGTCGAAAACATATGGAACATTAAAGTCCATGGACGGAGGAGTTGATTTGTAGCCAAGTAAGGAGAATTAAGGATTGGACTGTAAGGATTGGATAAGAGAGAAACTCGATGGATTAGTGGAGCCCCAAAATTCAACTCCATAAGTCCAGATATAAGTCCTGGAATTTAAGGAAACTTAAACCATTTGTTTGGTAAGTGTTGTAATAGTCGGAATAAGTAAAAGTTTACGACGAAAGCTTGTTTTTTATATCTTTATTGAAATTTAAAACTGTACATAATGATACATCCAGTAAATTTGATGTAAACTTATAATGGAGTGATCCAGGTGTGTAGAGAAACTACCCATTGGTAGCATTATAATGACGTTTTTACATTAGCAGGTCTCGAGGCTATCTTCTTTTCAGGCGCTTCGAAGGATTGCATGCATTGAATCAGGAACCAAGGTTAGTAATTAGTGGGTTTGGGTAGTTAAGGTGTTCATAATGCTAGGAATGATATCTGGTTCGGGCTAGATCGGTTACATATGGAACATTAAGGTCTTTATTTGCGACAAAGTAAGGAGCTGTGAGCATTTTATGATGGGTTTTCGATTGTAAGAATTGGATACGACCATTCTTCGAAGGCTGTAATGTGGGATTGAATAGTTTGGGATGCAATTGAAGGGTTACGACGAAAGGTAAATTTTATTTGGGGGGGGGTTTATTTTAATCCTCCAGTTTTGACACTATTCCCAAAGGATTTTTTTTACTTATATTGATTCAGAGCAAAACATGCAAATTATAGATCTGAGTTTCTAGCTTAACCGTCCATGCCTCGCTCCATTATTGGGTCGGATAACCGGAGTTTTACTGTTGTATGTTTCTTTTTTAACCGTATCCTTCACAATAAAACGGTCAACACGAATTTTGTGTCCGAGTTCTAGATGCCAAATTTTATTTACTTCCAGACAAATAAAACTAAAACTAATAAAATAATGGATTTGGCAATACTGCTAAAATAAATCGGGCCGCTAAAATACCCAACGCACCTATTAATCCTTGATTGGATATATATATATATATATATATATTTAAAACAATAATCAACTATAAACTAAATACAATAATATCTTAAGTATAGTAGCTAGCATAATCCGACAAAGCTTAGCATTTATCGGTGATGATAGAAGTAAAAAGTTTGCTACAGAAGGAGCTCGGTCGGGGTGGAAGGAGAAACAGAAGTGGTGTGAAGGTGATAGCCCAACTGAACGAGAACATACTATCCTTAGATTTATCCCCTCAATCCCTTCTTCTACTGCCACCTTTCTTTTTCTCACCATTCACTACCTTCCTTTCTCCTTCTTTATCTTATATTCATACAGTAATAATAACTTCATATATTTATCATAAAATAAATACAAACCTATCTTAATTGTAGAAAAATCATTTCGGAAACTACTACTTTGCATTTTTCATAAAACCATACTGAACCCTATTGGGTTGGAAATTTTTTTTTTAAAGAAATACAATATATTGGGTTACTAAATGACAGAATAATAATCAATCTCTTATAAAAAAAAATCAAAGTAGTATTACGGACTTTTATAAAAATAAAAATATAGAAAGTAAAAAAACAGACGAGGATAGAATACAGAAAGAAAAAGAAAAAAAAAAGTAGTAAAGATCAATAATCATAAATTTTTTTAGCTAAACTATATACCAGGATTAACCGATAAAATTAAAAAGAAATCGACCATATAGAATACGACCATTATAACCTAAAGTTAGGCTTACACAATAATAATAAATTAATGAGTTTTCTTAATAATATGAAGGATAAAATTGATAATAAAGATAGACTAAATGGTGCTTACAAAATTAATTGCCAGAATTGTGAAGGTGTGAACATTGGAGAGACCTAAAAAAAAAAAAAATAAATAAAATTAAAAACAAGAGTTCAACAACATAGGAATAATTGTAAAAACGTAAAAAAAAAAAAAAAAAAAAAAAAAAATCAACACAACAGCACCGGCACAACATAGTATAAAATACAAAGATGAATTTGATTTTAATAATCCAAAAATATTAGACATGGTGAATCATACTAGAAATACAAAAAATATACATTACTAAAAACATAGAAAAAGCAATTAATTTTAAAACAGACACCAAGACTTTATACACACATTATATAGATATTGTAAATTAATTAACAATTTAAGATTGTACTAAACTATTGTAATATTTATAGAGTTCATAATAATATACTGTATCGTAAGTATATAAAAATATGTTCTTTTAATAAAATATGTTTTTAAATATTATTAGATTGTTCATCTTTAAGAGGGAGTTAGCAATTAGTCTGGATCCCACCGTCTGTTATGAAGATAACGACCTTGACCAAACAAATAAAGTAGACAGGGAAAAGAAGGAAATCTACGATAAATGCATCCCTTTCCTTAAGGAGTAGTTCCATGAGGGCTTCAGAGAACGAGAATTCAAAGTGAGATGCATCTGGTTCGGGGCCTGTGGAGCGATACCCAACACAACTAGGAGATTCATGGAGGAACTCGGGGCCGATTTCCAGGACGTGGCTAGGATAACAGAAAATATAATATTCAACTCCCTGGGAATCATCCAGATCAGGATGGCATGCATACATTTCATATGTTATTTGTTATTTTATTATTTTTGTATTTATTTTTAATATCTTAA
>NW_027109535.1:181730-183918 GCF_000696795.3 Halyomorpha halys
ATTTATAAAGATATGTGTTTAAGTTTCTAATTATCTGAAATAATTGTATATTTTTATTTTGATACTTAATTTATCACATCTATTGATTTTTTTAAATTTAAATTTGTTACATAAATATCTTTCATATATTTTCTCATGTCTCTATCACTATTTTATCCATTATCCTGTTCAAGACACATTGGATTAAACCCAAAATATGAAAGGGAAAAAGAGGGGACGGAAAAGAAAAAAAAATAGAGAAAGGGGAAAGAATAGAAAAGGAGGAAAAAATAGTCATGAAATAAAGAAAAAGAAAAAGGGAAAAAAAGGGGTTGGAGTCATGTTTTAATGTTATAACATTAAAACAATATATTGCTAATCTTTATAATTACTGTTTTATTATTATATACTTCTCTAGACTTATTTATGGTAAATTAAAAATAGTGTCTGATTAGACTAAAATAAGTATGCTGTGTGACTGGCAACCCAATGAAGTTTATATTTTAATAAAGTTTTTCCCCTGGAGGTAGGAGAATGTTAGTCTGGTTTTATCTATTTGTTATCATTGTTAAAGATAACCTTTCAAGAAGGGAATTATATCTCCTTATTTGTAAAATGTAATAGCTTAACTATTAAAGAAATTTTAATGACGAATGAAGTAAACTAAAGTAAATAATTTTAATGAAGAAGTGACAATTATATGTTCATATCAGCAAGTTTAATCTAATAAGAGGTAACATATTGTATTTGATAGAGATGCTAATTAGGTAATTTGTTTATAAAAATTTTTGATCAATATTGTGATATATTGTAAATGTTGTTTGAGAATTTGTTCCAGCTACTTGAAGATGGGGTGACAACCCGAAACGTTGTTTTCATTATAATGAAATAAAATATATATGAAATAAGGAAGAATGGTATTCATTCAACATTTCTAATTAGTTTCAAAAAAACTCTTCTTTAATTTTTTAATTTATAGATAGTTAAGTTTCCACCAAAGAAACCCTTATTATAATAATCCTTTTTATATGACACAAATATTTTTATTGTATTCAAACTGAGGGTATTTAATGAAAGGAGAATAAAAAAAACTCAAATAGATATTATTTAGTGTAAACCAATGTTTTAGCCCACTTTGTATGGCTTTATCGGGGCTAAAAATGATACAAACAATATATATAATAAAATATATAAAATACTAAAATGTTGAAGGTGAATGCGAAGAAACAACAGGATAGGTGAGTTGGGAAATTAGCACATATTTTGAGATTTTCAGTCATAAATTATATCTATCTATTAAAAGTTTCAATAGATGGAAGGGAGAAATAATATTTAACAGAAATATTATTGGAATTTTTTAAATATTTGTTAAGCTATATAAAGGTGTTAGTATTACAATTTATTTCATTTTATTAGAATTATATCCTTAAGGTTTATTATTTATAGAGATTTTTTTTTCTTTTTTCATTACTTTTTATGTTGGCTTATTTATTTATCTTCTTTATTTGATAATTCAGTTTGTTATTTTAGTTTACTTGCATTTGATTATTTTCCCCTTTTTTATTATAAGTCATCTTATGATTTATTATATGATATATAGTTTTATTTTATTTGTTCTATTTTGATTTTATATATCTGTTAATTAGTATTGTTTATTTTTATCTTATCAAATTCATTATTATAATTATACTTATGATACTTTATAATTTCATTTTTATTGTGAAAATTTTGTATTTTACTCTAAGCATGATTCTGACACCTGTAATATTATTCTAAAGGGATATATATTTTTTTTTTTTTAGACCCCAAAACAACCTTATAGACCATGCGAAAATGGTTTCTTCCCAACTTTCCCCACCTCTTTTTCATTCTTTCAGACTGCACTCTTCTTTCGTCCTCCCTCCATACTCTCCCTCTTTTCATCTCTTTGGTACCCACAAGGGCCTTTATCTTCCTTAATTTTTCCCAATACTCATCTCTATTGAGGCAGTTTAGACTAGAGACTCCTAATTTCCCTGTTTCTTTCTTCTTCTGCTTAATCTACACCCCGCCCACTTTATATCCCCACGAGAAGAATAAAGAAAATTATTATTATTATATAAATTTCCATGAATGGGACTTTTGGCCAATCCTTAATAAGCAAGATCGTTTTACTTAGTACTTTCTAATAATGACACTGTTTTTCGAATGACAGGGAAAATTACTAAGA
>NW_027109535.1:183988-185545 GCF_000696795.3 Halyomorpha halys
TATATTTTATTGAAGATGCTCAACAACTATTAAGTTGATTGAGATCTGTAAAAAAATGTTCATCTGCTCGTTCTCCCTCCCCCTATATAGTTGAATGAATTGTAGCTCTAATGAAGAGCTACAATCTGCAGTGATTCATTACTACAGATTGGACGCGGCAAAACAATTAAAATTAAAATTAATTGAATTTTATCGATTCCAATCTCCACTCACGCAACTCTCCTATGTTTTAGAACACAGGGTATACTTCAGAGAATACACAGTGGCATTTATTATTTTAAGTAAATCTAAATGTGCATATGAATTTAGACAATGAATAATTAATTAATTTAATCATTTTTTCCCATTGAATTAATTCTAGGAATTAAATTTCATTTACTATGCTATACCGACATTATATTACGATTATAAAAGACTTCGTGAACTTATCATAGCAAAAATACCAATTTTACAAGTAATTGTAATTTACGTCATTTGCGGCTAGCATGTGAAATATTTTATTTCAATTTAATTACAACCCTGAACGAATTGTTATAGTATTGGGTTGTAAAATAAGTTCGTAGCGTTTTTCAATATTTCAATTTAATCTTCTCTGTGTTTATAAAATCATGTTTACTAGGTCAATAATGTTTACATATTCTAAAAATGGATTAGTTAAGGTGCTTTTATGCATCAGTTTCAGCCGAGATTCCTTATCCTTAATTGGTACTTTGGGTGATCAAAATAGAAGAGAACAAAATACATTTTCGTCATTTAATGATTTTTTATTTCCGAAAAAGAAAATCCGCTGCACAGACGGTTAGCAAAATTTGCAGTTTGTACGACGATGATGCCTTAGGAGAAAGCATCGTCCGTGAGTGGTTTCCTCAGTTCAGAACCTGAAATTTTGACATAGATGTCGCATAGCGCTCAGGTCGTCCTTCAACTGTTGATGATGACCAAACTCAAGCATTGATCACAGACAACCCTCACTCTACGACATGGGATATCGCAGAAACGCTTAACATATCTAATATATCACGATATGGCCCGTCCTCACGTATTTTTGCAGACCGGCCAAAATTATTGGAGTCTGGCTGAGATGTGATCTCCCACCCACCTTTTTTTTTTAACCCCCTCCCTTGCCATTTCTGGCATACGGGGTGCGGGAGCAGTGGGGTAGTGCGCAGGGATTTCCGCATGCCACTGCTCCCAAAGGTCACCAAACTCTCCCACCCACCTTATTCACCTGACCTTGACCAACAGATTTTCACTTATTTCGGGCCCTTCAAAACTCTTATCGGGAAACATTTAATTCGCTGGAGGACTTCAAAACGCGACAGATACGTAACATTTGAAACCAAAACGATATTTAAAAAATGAAGAAGTACATATCATGTAAGGAAGATAATATTAGGAAATTTAAGAAAATATTAAATATAGACAAATATCATATTACAATATATATACTAAGGGGGAAGATATTATATAAAAAATACAACAGGTTTGAGAGGTTGGAAAATTGGCGTTTGACAAATTCGTTACATTTAAAAGCAAATAGAAAATATATATATATAT
>NW_027109535.1:185650-196596 GCF_000696795.3 Halyomorpha halys
GCACGATTTATTTTGAAGGGTGTATTTCTACGTTGTTTGAATCAGCGTTAACCGTAAAAAAAAACTCAATTTTTTAAAATAAACTTTATATATAAATGTATAAGTAAATATTATATTACGAAGTAATATTAGCAAATTCAAGAAAATTTTGAATATAGGCAAAGATGTGATCTCCCACCCACCTTTTTTTTTAGCCCCCTCCCTTGCCATTTCTGGCATACGGGGTGTGGGAGCAGTGGGGTAGTGCGCTGGGGTTTGCGCATGCCACTGCTCCCAAAGATCACCAAACTCTCCCACCCACCTTATTCACCTGACCTTGACCAACAGATTTTCACTTATTTCGGGCCCTTCAACTCTTATCAGGAAACATTTAATTCGCTGGAGGAGTTCAAAACGCACATAGAGGAGTTCATTGTGCTAAAATCTGAGAAGTTCTAGTAGGACGGAATTAAAAAATTACCTGAAAAATAGCGACATGCAATAGATAAAAATGAGTCATATATAATTGATTAAAAACATTTACAAGAATCTGAAGTTTTTATTGAAATCACCAGTAAAAAATGCTACAAACTTATTTTACAACACAATATACGACAAAATAACTTAGGGGTTTAACAATTTAAAATTCCAATTTGAAAAAGTGATATCGATCATTCTATTCCAATAATCTTAGTTATCTAAGACATTGCTAAAAAATAAGGTGCATCATCCAACTAAGAGTAGGAAACTCGGAGCATATCAAACTACACCGCGGAAGCAAAACCATCACTTTGAAGGCAAACAAACTCTGGCCATTCTGCAAAAGTTATTTCAATAATATTTTGTACCACATCCTCCTACATTGTTCCACCTATAAAGAAAATAGACAATATATCTTAGAGCCGACGAATATGTATGAAATATGAATGTGTGTCTTGCGATTTACACAACATTGAAAATCAATATTGAATATTGATAGTGAAGCAAAATTGAACAGACTATATATTTCCATTTTTAATTTTGTAAGTGACATATAAATTCTATTATGTAAATAGTTTTTGAAGCCAATTAATATCTTCATTTATTTAAAATATTTCTCATTATTTCAAGTTAAATTTAATGGAGCAATGAATATTATGTTAATAGTTGTATATTATCCAGTCTACATGTATCATCCAGTAAAAAATGACTGCTGTTTTGTTATAAAGAACTTGTTTTATCTTTTGTTTATTGTTTTTGTAATGGAGCACTAGACGCAGGTTTTGTTTTATAGTTGTATATTGTGTTATGAATTTGTCTTTCACAGATAAAATAAAATCTTTTTAAACAAGGTGGGTTTAATATGGTCCTAATAAGATATTTATTATTACTCATTTTGATTTATAGGGAACAACTTTAAACTAAAAAAAATAAATGACCACATTAAAGATGTTCATAATAAAAATAAATGTACTGCTCTGGAGCTTTTTTCGATGTAGAACAGGCTTTTGATCGAGTCTGGCACCCGGGACTGCTTTAAAAACTCCGTAAATTCCTACCTCCTACAAACTTTCTCATCGATAGAATATTCCAAGTAAACCACAATGGTTCCTATTCATCCCTCTATTCTCAGTCCGCTGGTGTTCCTCAGGGTACTTTCCTCGGTCCCATCCTCTACACAATCTATTCGGCAGACATCCCATCCAATCTTAACATTATCCTCAGCACATATGCCGATGACACATGTGTGCTCGCTGTTAATAATAACGCATTAATTGTATCCCAAACTCTCCAATCCCATATCTCAGCCCTCGAAGAATGGTGTCGTAATTGGATGATTAACATAAATTCCAACAAATCCCATTAAATCACCTTTACCCTTAATCGTAAGCCTACCGACTGCCCTACAGTTTCATTTAATAATGTTACTCTTACCCCTGTAGAACAGATCCACTATCATGGACTACATTTGGACACAAGACTGAAAAGACAGGAAACTGCACGTCGATTTCGACTATTACATCACTTACTAGACAAATGTTCTAAACTTCCAACACATTACAAAAGATTGATCTACATGACTGTAATAAGGCCAATCTGGACATATGGAGTTGAGCTTTGGGGCTCCACTAAACCTTCGAATTCCTCTCGTATTCAATCCTTACAATCCAAAATCCTTCGTAAAATCCTCAATGCTCCTTACTTTGCCACAAATAAAATCGTACATAAAGACCATATATGTAATCTCCTATGTAACCGATCTGGACCGAACCAGGTATCACTCCTTCCATTAAAAACTCTCTAACCACTCAAACTCCCTAGTTTCTAACCTTGCATCCTCTTCCATCCCTGACAATCCTCCGAGGCGCCTGAAAAGAAGATGGCCACGAGACAAGCTAATGTAAAATATCATTAGAGTGCTACGTAGTTGCTCTACACTCCATTTTAAATAAGACCATATTTACTAAATGTATTATGTAATATACAGTTGTAAATTTCAATAAAGTTATTTAAAAAAATAAATAAAAATCTTTAAAATATGGGTTCCAACTCCTTCAGCAGTATCATTCTTTTCATGTTAATGTAGGATAGAGCTTAATCCAGCATTACTTCGACCTATGACCTTTCAGCATCACGTGATTGTTTCCTCGCTATGACTTGGACAAGTAATTGATGATAAGCCCAGGATTTAGATAGAGGCTAGTCACATAGAGCGTGACATAGAACGTGACACAAGTCGGTAAGCTGCCGATATTCTCCGATGATAAATCGAGGTAATACAGGGCACAGTATTGTTTCCTCCGCAATCCCTAGTCAATTAATACACGTCAGGTTCTAGCTCTGGCTTTATCAATAACAACGGTCCCAGCTTGTATTCGACTCGAAGAATACACCGCTATTACCGGAGTAACAATAATAGTTATGGTTTATCGGATTTGGGATTTGTGGTCCTTCGTAACGCAAACTATATTTAAATAAATATAAAGAGGCTATATTGTAATGAAATATTTTAAAATTATTCACGTGACTTTGAAATAGATAACAACTAAATTGTATTATATAATAGGAAGATGGTCTGAGTAAAAAAAAAAAAATCAATTAGTAATTAAACTATTTAATGTTTACCAACGTTTCGTTCCATGTTTTAGGTCTTTATCAGGGCTAAAAAAGATACAAACAGGTAAAATTAATATTTGTAGAGAAAAGTATAACGAATTGCAAAAAATAAAAATAAAATACAATAAAAACTAATACAAGAAAAAATAAGGGAAATAAGAATAAAAGTCAAGAAAAACGGAAAATAGTGAACAAAATAGAGCAAGCATCTTGCTGATTGGGTGTAAACACAAAAAGGAGTTGATGTCGGAATGAGAAGACCAACAGGATGGAGGATTGGAGAAAGGGAAGTGGCGCTAAACACGTATGTTAAATTTGAAGGCAAAAATAATATTATAATAATATATTAGGAAATATTAAAAATATGCAGATATAAAGTAATAATATACCAAATAATGAGATATTATAGAAAATATATATATCTAAGATACAAAACATTTTATATTGGAAGACCGTGAAGTAGACCGTTTGAAGATAGTCCGAGTGGTGGTCAATGAAGGTATCACAATAGTAAAAGAAAACTATTTATTGTAAACCAACGTTTTGCGCCATTTTGCAGGACTTCGTACCTCACCTGGCTAAATTTATTAGTAACTTATTTTCAGTCTACCTACATGTATATTTCCTGATATTGTTATTATTAATTCTTTTCTATATATACTTTGTAAACAAAATCGTTATGAAATGTTTGGTTAATTCTAAAATATTTCTATCTTGTTTCTTTCATTTAGCTCTGACTGAGTGGGGCGAAACGTTGGTTTACAATAAGTTGTTTTCTTTTACTATTTTGATACCTTTATTGAACGCCACCCGGACTATCTTCCTACAGTCACAAAACAATTTATTTCAATTTTGTATTTTATCCGTATATTTGTATATAATTTCTGTACATTATCATTTAATGTCTCTCTATATTAAATATTTTCTTATATTGCTTAATTTATATTAATTATTATTTTATATCCCTGGGCTCTTATCTTCTACACTGTGTTCTATATTAGTGTTATGCAACTAACTTTAAGTTTGTGCCAGAACAGTTCTGAAAGTAGCAGTACAACCTCTTCAG
Organism: Halyomorpha halys; assembly: GCF_000696795.3. Classification (NCBI taxonomy): domain Eukaryota; kingdom Metazoa; phylum Arthropoda; class Insecta; order Hemiptera; family Pentatomidae; genus Halyomorpha; species Halyomorpha halys. The sequence continues at coordinate 189,792 of NW_027109535.1, forward strand.
CTCTATGGTTGGCGATACGCGAGTGTCACCTCCCTTTGGTGATCCGCGTCACGGCGAGTCTCCACCATCATCGTACAACATATAAACTTTCGGTCCACCCCAATCTGTTCCGTCCACTTTTATCCCAACCACTCTTGCGCCCTTCGTATCGATGATGGGTTTGTCCGGCCGATGCATCTTTAGTGCTACAGATCTTCTCTCTAATCACGGTAAACTAGATGCTCACGATATTCCTGCTGCCATATTTTCTCGGTTTTGAGTAGTCCACAGATTTTGGTTGTCCATATAATCTGGTGACGTATATCTTTAATTATCTTATCGATCAATTCCATCTCTGTTTTGTATTTTCAATGTTGTATCTTCATTTCCAGATGCTTCTCTTCTGTTTTCCGATTCCAATGCGCCTGGTTGTTGTGTTTCACTCTTTCAAGGATTATTTTACATGCCTGGATGGTTGTCCTTTATTATCCTCCATCACTTTGACCATTATTGCCCTTTTGAGGATTAGTCTACAACCACGATGTCTTTATATGTGATGTCCATGTTATATTAGCTATCCCGTTAAAAAAAACGAAACATATGAACGAAATTTGAGCATTGCTACTAGCGCTCCTTGTGGCTAATAGTAAAAATAAATAAATAAAGTTATCAAGCAATCACTGTAAGAAGCGGACGAAAAAGAAGAAAGCCATTTTTTTTCTTGGATTTAGAGATATAATTTTTTTCTAATCTAGAATTCGAAGTTATCATGCACGTGTTGACTTCAGGAAGTGTTACCCTGACTAGAGACAGAAAAATAAGAGATAAGAGAATGCTGAGAGAGAACACGCCACTTTACCATCCACCTAAGTAGGTTTACTACAAATTTTCCTTCTAACCCAACCGATAAATGAAATTACAATTTCAACATCTTCCTACAATTACAAAAAATCATCAGTACTTTCAATCTTCAATGGCCATAATTAAAAGTTTATTAACCTAATCTAACCTTTTTTTCTTTGGTTACTCTCTTATAACCATATGAAATATACAACAAAATCTAGAAATGTTTTTAAATTATGATTGATACACAGTGTAATCTTGGTAATCCAAACTTCAGTACTTCGAACACTCTAGTAATCCGAACTGACGTAAAAAAAAGGTACAATTTTTTTTTTAGAGAACTCATTAGGCAAAGAAATTTATGTTTCAAAAAAAGTACACGGGTTTAAAGGACATCTTTAACTTCCTGATTCATAGGAAAATTATTGTGATCACCATGAAAGTCGAAAGTAGAAATGTTTATACAATTTCAATATCGGGTAACCCAATTCCTATGGAAGTGTTCATGATATATTTTGTTGGAATTAGAAATACATAATATCAATTGTATTAAATTATTTGATTTTTTAAAACTAATTTAATTAATAGTAGAAATGAGTTTGCAGTTTTAGCCTCCACTATCTCTGTGACTCATGACGCGGTGAGAGGGATGCACTGGGTTCTCAAAGAGTTAGTCGATAGTGTAAATATTGTAAATAAGAGTGTAAATGCGACTAGTGATTATTTTATTTATTTATTTTTTCTTGTACATAGTTTGGTTATGTTATTTCCTTTATCTTTTTGTTTGTACAATAAGAGTATTTAGAGAGAGATTTTATTTATTTTTATGAAATTTTTTATTCATTTATTTATTTTTATTCTTATGTTGTTTTATTTTAGTAAGAATGTAATCAATTATCACTATTACTTATTACCCAACAATGTTGTGGCGGATTGTAAAATTTATCAATAAATAAAATTAGAAATATATATAAATATGTTTTTTATTTTTATTTACAGTTTTTTTTTTATTTATAAAACAAGAAGTTTTAACAAATTAAACTACCGCTTAGCATTACTGGGGATGTAAAAGAAACAATTTTTTTTTTTGTTTCTAAGTTTCGAAAAATTAGACACTTACAACTGTCAAACTTAACCTATCAAATTTTCAATAAAATATATAAAACAAATATTAAATAAATAAAAACAGTTATGTACATTCATATTGTTGAATTTTACAACATTTTTCATAAAACTTTCTGTAATCCGAATTTCTCAGTCATCCGAATATTTTTTTAATCACTCCTTTATCTTCTTCTCATAATACCAATTAAGTTTTATCTCATGCCTCTTGATAAAAAAAAAACATAATGTGCGAGTTACTTTCAAAGATGTTTCTGTAAGCTTAAGAGGTAAGAGAATAAAATTATAAAAAATGTAAATAAAAAAACAAATATGTAATTTTAAATTAAGTACAAAGATAGAGGACAGAAATAATAAAGTTATTATAAGCCGAGAGTGGTCAAGTTCGTTAGTACATCTTCCCCCTCCTCTTTCCCCTGCGTTATCTCTCAATTAAGCCCGCCCTGATAAGAGAGGGCGGGAAAAACAGTTCCCGCCCTGTGATTTATTTCGACGGCAGTGGCTCCTTGATTGTCCATTGTTCCAGTACGGCCTCAGGATTCCGCGGCACCTCTGCTCTTCTTGTTCCAATGTGACGGATGTCCTAGTTAAGGGTAATTTGTATTTCCCTCTCTTTGAAGAATTTCAAATGCATCCTTCCCTGCATGAAGAGTTGTTAATTTACATTTAACAGGTTTTACCTGCCTTTAATTTATAGATGCAGTCGAAACTTGGATTAAATGATTACATTAGTAAGAAAGTATGATGTAAAAAAAAAAAAATTATTTAATGAAAAAAAAAAAAAAAAAAATATGAGGAGATTTTACATAAGAGTTTAAATGGTGATTATTTTATTTATTTATTTTTTTCATGTACATAGTTTATGTTTATTTTCCTTATCTTCCTGTTTGTATATATTTAGAGAGAGATTTTATGTAATTGTTTATTCATTTATTTATTATTTATTTTTATTCTTATGTTATTTTATTTCAGTATAAATGTAATCAATTATCATTATTACTTATTGCCCAACAAGGTTGTGGCAGATTGTAAAATTTATCAATAAAATAAAATTTGAAATTAAATAAGAAATAGTATAAATATGTTTAATATAAATTACGTTTTTTATTTTTATTTACCTTAGTTAAGGGGTTTTTTGAATTTCTCTCTGTTTTTCAAATGCGTCCACCCCTACATGAAGAGTTGTTGATCTACTTTTAACGTAAATGCGAATACCGTTTTACCTGCCTATTTAATTTATAGATTCGAGAGTTGAATCCTGGATTAAATGATTATTTTAGTGAGAAAGTATGATTTAAAAAAAAAAAGATTTATTTAATGAAATAATCAAATATGAAGGGAAGATGGTAAGTGAAAAACTCAAAAAAGGAAAAAAAAAATATTAGTGCCAATATTACGGCCATAATTTCTAGTCTTCATCAGAGTTACGAATAAAAAACAAGATAACCAATGAATAAAAGGATATATAAAATGATTAGAAGATAAGAAAATAACTAACATTATGAATATATAAAAAGTGTTATCAGAGATGAATAGTTTAAGTATTATAAGAAACATAAAGACTCCATGAGAAGAGTAATATTAAAATTAAGTATAAGGAAAGCCCATATAATAAATTAAATTAGAAAATATAAAATATAAGTTATCCAATATATGTAAAAAATGAAAATTATTAAAATAAAGACATGAAAGAAGTAGGAAATAAAACTTATATATAAGAAATTAAATATTGAACTAATACAACAGGATTAAGGAAACAAAAATATAAATTTATATAATGCAAAAGAAATACGAATATTTAAATTTAAAAATAATAATTTAAAATTAATTAAAAAAAATAGAAGAAAATATGTCATTAATGAAATATATAATTAAAATACTGGAATAAAAAAAAATGTACTTCATTATTTCATATACATTTTATTATCTGTTCTTTCCTCTTAATTAATTTTAATATTACTCTTTCGTTGGTCCTATCCTATATACAGTTTCTACAGCTGACATCCCAACCCATCCATGTTACACTATTCTCACCACGTATGCCGATGACACATGCCTATTGTCAGTGAACAATGATTCTCAAATTGTATCCCACACTACCCTGGAAGAATGGTGCCAAAAATGGAGGATTAAAATAAATTCCAATAAATCCCACCAAATCACATTTACCCTTCGTTGTAAGCCCATGACCTCTTGCCCCACAGTATCCTTTAATAATACCCCACTTATTCCTGTCGAATAGATCCGTTACTTAGGACTACATCTCGACAAACGATTGACATGGAATCCTCATACAAGACTGAAAAGACAAGAGACTGCTCGTCGATTCCGACTATTATAACAGTTACTAGACAAACGGTCTAAACTGCCAATCCATTACAAAAGGCTGATTCACATGACTATTATAAGGCCTATCTAGAGAGTCCAAAATCCATCGTAAAATCCTTAATGCTCCTTACTTTATCACGAATCAAATCATCCATCAGGACCTAAATGTCTCATATGTTGCCGATTTGGCCAGAACCAGATACCAATCCCTCTATGATAAACTTCCTAACCACTCAAATCCACTTGTTTCTAATCTTCTTCTTCATTACCTAATAATCCTCCTAGGCGTCTGAAAAGAAGATGGCCTCGGGATCTTCTCCTCTAGAAATGCTAATGGAGTTCTATTAATGAATAGATTCTCCTCATCTTTGTATCATGCCACTATCTCACCTACAAAAAATTTATTTGTTGTATATATGTTACACAGTTGTAAATAACAATAAATAAGTTATAAAAAAAAATATTACTCTATTCATACAGCCTATTCTACTATTCAACTATTCATGTCTGTCAACACTAAAAATATTATGGTTATAACCTCTTATTCATTGGTTGTTTTTTTTTGTTTGTTTTTAATGTTATTCATTGTACTCAGAAGTTGTTGATTGTTGCTTAAAGGCGTAACACAAAAAAAAAAAAAATAAATAAAAATAATAAAATAAATTAAAAAAAAATTAAAATCGAAGAGGAGTTATAATTTAGAAAGAAGGTGATGTGCTTTTAAGAATTCAAACACTAATGTAATTTTAGCTTCCTAATCTGTGAGAGCTTTTGATAAATTTGGGGTCAGTCCTATCCTGTTTATTGTTAGCAAATAGTGAGTACATTCTTCAAAAATATGTCTAATTGAGAGAATGGACTGTCAATATTTTTTTCAGTTTTCTGATTAGGTGAGAGTGCGTGAGGAGAGTATGATTTATTCTCAAGCGGGTTAGTGCAACTTACTCCCTGTGTCTGTTGCGGTAGGATGTTGAACATGGTTTTATTGATCGTTTTATTTCTTTTAATTTACTCGGAGAGCTTTCATCCCACTTGGCCTGCCATTTTTCTAATATTTGTTATTTAAGGGGTGTACTGAGTTCTGAAGGGGTAATAACGGCGGTGCCTCTCTGGCAGCTCTGCGAGCTCGTTACCAACAATGCCAATGTGGCTTGGAGCCCATTTGAAAATAATGGACTTACCTTGTTGTGATAGTTTTAGAAGAAAATATTGAATTCTTATGTACTCAGAAGTGTTTTATTTATAATTACTATTTTATTTATCTCACCTCTTATTTTTTTTTTTTCTTCTTTACAATTTTACTATCAAAAATATCTAATACCAATACTACATTATGTACATAAAATAAATATTCTTTTTGCTTTGTGTATGTACAAATTATTTGAAATATACTCCTTTTTTATAAGGCTTACTACAAGGGAGAAAATATTAAAGAAACAAATACATATACAAAAAAAAAATGGAAATAAAGAAATTCATGACGATTACCACCATAAGAAACGACGTCTTTAAGATAGAGTAAATTACAAGAGATAATTGTAACTTCATTTCGGTAGTGCCTGGGTTGAATATGGTTGCGGCATTAGGTTGTAAGCCCGTAATTGGATTGGGAGCGCTTCAGAGGTATGTTCTGAATCTGGCTTATTAGCTCTGTGTTTGGGAAGCTAGGCTGCTCCTATACACTGCAGATAAGGCAAGATTAACCTCTATTCCAGGGAATACAGGATAATATACTGGATATTACTCAATTCATGGTAAACCGCAGGAATGGGCGAGGTGTGACCACTAAACGGGAAAAGATAAAGAGTGCATGAAGTCGTTTAAAAAAAAAAAAAAAAAAGGAATAAAAAGACGAGTAAACATATGCAGACGAATCTCAAAAAACAGGGCGCTTATGGGCCGTTCTAACAAAAACGGATCATTGAGTAAAATTTCAAAAATGTTAAAGTACTCCAAGTAGTAAGCTAAAAAAAAAAAAAAATAGAGATTGATAATAACTTAATTTATTTTATTTTATTTCTAGTATATTGTTTTATACATCCTGTGTAATGTACCAACACAAAGTATTTGGTCAGCATGGATAAATAAAGCATTTCTCTATCTATCTGTTATTTTTTTTTTCAAGATTTATATTAATTACTCTTATGATGTTCCTTTAAATATTTATTATTTTTAATCTAATTAATTATTACATATAACAACGTTAGATTTATATTTATTTATTCTGCTTTCACTGTAATGAAGATTTTAACAATTTATTTTGTAGATAGTAACTCTATTACTAGCGTTCGAGTATGATTCTAATCAAATCACCTCCTTGTGCAACCGTTGGTCTAATAAGAGAACTTCCTTACAAATTACTGCCTCCCCCCTCCATTAATGGGTTGTAGTGATACAGATTTAATTTTTAATTCATTTACTAGTCGTAGTACGTTATATATTTGTTTCTCACTGTTCATCCAATCAATATCTGTTACAATAATAAAAATTTTAAAAAACATGCTAAGAGCAAAAAGGGAGGGAGGGAGGGAGG
>NW_027109535.1:197016-201637 GCF_000696795.3 Halyomorpha halys
CGAGATCTTCTGCTTTAGAAATATTTTTGGAGTTCTATCAATGGGTAGATTCTCCACATGTTTTTATCATATCATAATATCACTTACAGCAAATTTAATTGATTTGTATATATGTATACAGTTGTAAATATCAATAAATAAATTATTAAAAAACTTTTCAACTTTAGCTCAGAAGACTTATTTTTTAAATTAAAATCTAGTATCTATTTTTTTTTCGTTTGTATGTAATTTATGTTTAGTCGTTTTTAATGTTTTAAATTGAAGGCACATTTCTCTGTTACAACCAAACAAAAACCTTCGTTTGGAAAGATACTGTTAGCCATAAAAAAATTTACTATATCCAAGAAAAGATGCCGGCGATGTTTAATAGGAATGAAGTTTAATCATATCTCTTCATGATAATTCCAGGCCACATTCTGCTTTGGGGACTCGTTATATACTCAGAGCTAGGCTGAGGGAAATTTTATCGGACCTACTCCCAGGACTTAGCATCCTTCGATTATCACTCGTTTTCGTCCAAAACATGTTTTTTTTTGCCAAATATACCAAAATATTAAAAACTTAAAAAAATATATCAGACGAGTGCTATATAAATTTTTTGCCTGTAAGAATAAGGATTTTTTTAAAAATGGGGTTTACAAATTTTAACTACTATGAGTAAGAAGATATAAATAATGATGGCAATTATGTTTGTTCTAGTTTTAAGAAAATAATTATTTCTTTATATTCTAAAAACTCACAGAATCTAATCGGTGGACCTAATAGTAAATAGTTCTAAGCTCAAAATTAATAAAAAAAAATAATATTAATTTTTCAAATTAACTGCAGTTTTGTGATAACATGGCAAAAAATGTCCCTAACGATTGGGTGAAAAAGGATGTTTAATTCATGTAACCATCTTCTATTCTTTGGAGCAACAGGTAGGTATTTGTCACCCCCAACCGGCATCGAGAATTTCATAAGTCTACTACACCTTCCCCCACGAGGGCATATGCTATACAATTATTTTAAGAACCCTATGAGTATACTGACGTATTCAGTCGTTAGAAATGAAGCTAGCTACATTTAGAAAACCTGGTGGTTAAGAGTGAATAGTGATATCTGGTTCTGGCCAAATCGGCAGCATATAGATTACTAAGTATTTATAATATTATATATAATAAATAAACTAATTTTGATTCAATTTTGAACACTAAAACCGTAAAAACCAAATTGATTGTACAATCGCTCAAAAATATGAAAATGATTTCCAATTTAAGAATGCGTGGTGATATATAGATGTATTAATATATTATGTATTTATGTATTATTTATTTTATTTTTATTTGCAGAAAATAAATATAAAATCAATTTTACTATCGTGTGCTTGAGTACAGATTCATTTAACCCTACGTTCTAATTAACTGGATTCACTTATGATTTAAATTACATGTAAAACCAATCGTACTTGCAAAGGGTCAAGAAGTAATTGTGATTACTTAAGTGTAATTATTCTTTAAAAAATTTTTTTTTTGATGTTTTGGACAATTTTTATGTGATCTTATAGTGTAATTATAGTCCAACTAAAACATGTAGCTGAAGGTGTAATTAAATTAATCATGTAATAATTCCTTCTCAACTCAGGTGGTGAGTACACTGTTGGGACGTCAGGTGTATACACAGTATAAAGGATAGGGCCAAGGTTACTACCCTGAGGTACACCAGCAGACTGGGGAAAGAGTGATTGATAGGTACTATTTTGATTTACTTTAAATACTCTATCAATGTAATACGAATGAATTCTGGGATTTATGAATTTCTATAGCACCATCGGACGACAGACTCGATCAAAGGCAGGTGATAAATTAATTATTTTTTAATTAGTAGCGTATTATTTTTAAATATTAGCCCAATTTATATTGTAACTAGTATATTAATAATAAGAAGTATATTGTAAGTATAAACAAAATACATAAACATTATGGATATTATTATGGACAATTTTTACGGTTATCTTATTGTGATTTATAGTGTAATTATAGTCTTACTAAAACATGTAGCTGAAGATGTAATTAAATTAATCATATAATAATTCCTTCCCAACTCAGGTGGTTAGGACAGTGTTGGGACGCCAGGTGTATACACAGTAGAAAGGATAGGGCCAAGGATACTACCCTGAGGTACACCAGCAAACTGAGGAAAGAGTGATGAATAGGTACTATTTTGATTTACTTTGAATACTCTATCAATGTAATAGGAATGGATTATGAGATAGTATGGGATTTAAGGATTTTTATAGCAGTCCCGGATGCCATACTCGATCAAAGATTTATAAATAGGATAAATGAATTAATTAATATTATTTTTGATTAATAGACTATTATTTTTAAATATATGCACGATTTATATTGTAACTAGTATAATAATAATAAGATATATATTATAAACATAAACAAAATACAGATTTTATTTTCTATTCTATTCCAATTCAATACAATCTGTTATCTCCTTCCACTTAAAAATCGTCAACTCTTAATTTGTTTTCCCCCACTTTGTCTATGGCTGCCTGTTGACTGTCGGGTAAGGTAAACTTAAACATCTTATGGATTGCTATTGAAAGAACACATCGAACAATCACTAACAAAGCTGAAAGCTGAGTATCTCATTTCATATCTTAAGCCTAGAACAATTCTAATGATCTTCTGCCCTTGGGCCAAAAAGAATTATAGGAAGGGGATGCTAAACTGAAAGGGGAAAATTTTGTCCAATCGAATTTTGTGAGGGCAAGTGGTGGGAGACAAAGTGAATTCATCTAATTGGACATCCTAAAATAAGGAATAGGAGATTTTTAGGAAGCCCAATAATATCGTAGGTTCAGGAGTACAATAGTAGGGTTAACCAATGAGATCTAGGCAAGTAGGGGAACAAAAATCTAGAAGGAGGTGTGGCCTAGAAAGTAGGGGTAATACTGGTTTTGTGGGAACATTGCCATGTTAACATGTGTAAAACAGAATCTTGTATGAGAGATGTCAGTGTCAGGTTATATGCCATTTTTGGTCCTTCCTGACTTAAGACTTTTTTGACCATTGGAGATTTTTTATAATTATAGCTGTATTTTTTTAAATATTTTATTTTATACCAGATCGGCCTGGTGGGCCTTACATGGTTGATATAACCGTTATATTATATATATTTTTTTAACATTTGATTATGGGGGGGTAGACCCCTAACTATATACAATGTTATAATTAAAAGAAAATAAATAAATAAGATTAATGCTTCTTAATAAAAGAGAAAAGTAAAATTAATAACAAAAAATAATGATATTGGTACACTTAAATAAAACAAACAATAGGCCTCTAATAGAAAAAAGAAACAAGTTAATTTGAAAACGGGACGAGAGAAGAAAAGAGAAAAAAAATAATGAATAAATAAAATGAGTAATAATAAGTAAAATAGAGGTAATGTGACTATAAATTAATTTTATATTTATTAGAATTTATAACAGAATTTCCTGCTGCAGTCTGGTCTTCAGTCTCCGGGTTGAGGTTGGGTTTCCCAGATTGTAGGTTACTATATAATCCTATAATATATAATCCTCTATTGACAAAAGCTGTCTAATACTATTAATAAAAATAGCGTTTCTTAACATGTTAAATACGATTTGTTTTCGCCAAAGAAACGCACATAACCTAGTATTACGCCAAGCTGAAGTGGCTCTATCTATCCTTCCGATGTCAATGTTTTCTAACTTCCATTCTATTTTAAGTAATGAGTACTCAGCGACCCTCCTATATCCTACAAAACATACATACTATCATATCCCGTTTATCTGACATATACCCACCATCTCACTGAACTGCTACGTTTGACAAATCCTTTTTAACCCGAGCTGCTTTTCACAGGAACTCCATTCCCTCTACCATACGTTATCAACCCTTCCATCGTTTAAAATTCTTATGTTAAACCACCTCTTGCTTCTTCAAACTGAACCAATATTATAATAGTATAGATAATACAAATATTGAACATTAGTATTTATTATTTGTAAATATTGTAACTACCTTTTTTTTTGGATTTAGTTATTTATTTTTTCTTCTGTACAAAAAATTATTTATATGCAATTATAATATAAGATCCAAATAGTTACAGCCACGCTGTTTTAGGCCAGTATATTGTGTAACTTTATACAGAATAATAAACTATTTGTCATTTTATCTCAACAATTAAATTTTAAAGTTAAAAGTTGAATTCTTAGGTAATTTAAGTAATAACTAGAGAATCAACAAATCAGGGAAGGTTGTAAATACACAAGTCCCATTTCCAAACATAAAAGAATCATATATCACGGAAACACTCCAACTAACAAGAAAGAGGTCGCTATCTCTTCTGATGATCGGCCCCGACCGTAAATGAGGAAAGCACAAATGGTAACATGAAAAATGAATAATGGACCCCGATAAGGAATGTGGAGCGACTACTGCTTCTGCTCCAGTCTTCGGTTTTATCGTTACATCTCCAGCAGTAAACGGATTCTACTGATTACTAAAATGGTTCCAGGAATAATATTGAAATTTTCATTGAAATTTACTATTATTATTTAGACAGTATTCTAGAAACTATAGCATTTATTATTAGGGAC
>NW_027109535.1:201687-205042 GCF_000696795.3 Halyomorpha halys
TGGGTGATAAAAAATAAAATAACAATATTTACTATAAAAATGAATAATATAGAAGTTAGAAGAAATTATAAACGATAGAAAACTACAGGAAAATGATAAATGACAAATAGAAAAAAAAAATGTATTAAATAAATCAAAAATTAGTATCCAATTCTGTCTCAACACTTTATTTCTCACTAGTCCAACGTTTCGGCCATTCCAGCCATCTTCAAGGACATCTAAATATTCAACAGCTTATATTATATCTTCATTTTTAAACATTTACAACAACATCATTATTCACTATATAATATAACATAGCTTCAATACAAAACTCCTCCTCACATTAATTCACAATTTCTATTGCAGGCTATTCTGCCCAGGTCATTTTCTTTATTCTAATTTCAAAACCTATTCCAACAGTGAATTATTAAAAAGTCATATTTATGCTTATTAATAATATTAGTAATTTAAAAATTCTAAAATAAATTAAATAATTTAATAAAATCCATAATGTAGAAAATATCCATTTTTTTCTAAAAAGAAAAACCTCCATGTTTTGGACATTAATCCTATTGACTTTTTGGCTTTAGTCAACAAATCTAAAAATTATTGATAAGCCTATATGACATTTGATATAATTTAAAAAAATTCCAAAATATGTATTATGTACAAGTGCATTTAAAAATTAAAAATTAATTAATTAATCCCGAATTTCATTTTTAAAAGAATTATATTTCATTAAGAAGAGGTTTTTTTAATATTCTTTCCCAATTTACTTCTAATACATTTACTAAAAAAACACCCTGGAATATGTTTGTTTGTGTATTTAAAATGTTATAAATATGTTTTTAGTAATAACTAAAACTGTTTATTAGGATTTTATGAGCTAAAGAGGCAATCCCTAAACGACTAAATACTGGATGAGTTTAATAGCTCCTCCTGCCTAACTCCTGATGTTAATTATTTTTTAATCTCAGGGCAAATTAATTCCACTTTGGGTCTTAAAGCTCTCCCTTTTCTTATCAACTAATAATTCTTTAATAAGCCGATGGATAAGTCCATTTTCTGATCCCCTTTTCAATTTTAAAAGCCGATCTTAAGGGGGAATACTCCGTTAATATTATATTTTTCTCATAAATTATTAAGAAATTTAATATCAAGAACAAAAGACCAAACTCAATTATCCATATCACGTTATGTTTATTTTTTACAAATTTATGTTTCGATTCGATAACTTCCTTATTAATATTTTTTTTTTGCTTCCTTTTTTGGACTTAACCTTATGTTGGTTTAAGTGTATTTTTGTTTTCTGGCCAATGTATACCACAGAGCTCTGAAAGTTATTTTATTCTTGAAATAAATTCATTCAAATTAATATTATAAAATTTAATTATAAATGAAAATATGGAAAAACGACTGACATGGAATCCAGGAAACTGATCGTCGATTTCGACTATTACAACATTTACTAGACAAACGGTCCAAACTTCCAATCCATTACAAAAGACTGATCTACATGACTATTATAAGGCCTATCTGGACATACGGAGTTGAGCTATGGGGCTCCACTAAACCATCTAATTCCTCTCGAATCCAATCTTTACATTCCAAAATCCTTCGTAAAATTCTTTAAGCTCCTTACTTTGTCACCAATCAAATCAAAGAAGATGGCCTGGAGATCTTCTCCTTTAGAAATGTTTTTGGAGTTCTATCAATGTGTAGATTCTCCACATGTTTGTATCATGTCACTATCTCACTTACAGCAAATTTACTTGATGTGCATATATGTATATAGTTGTAAATAACAATAAATAAATTATTAAAATAAAAAAATTATAAATAATACTAAATAGCTTAATTTTCACCATTTCACTGAATTAAAATGAAAATTCCAATAGTTCTGAGATAAATAGCTAGAGCTTTATATAAACTTGGAGAGGCCTCAACACGGTAGACAATACAGCAGTTGGCACTTTAGCTCCATAGATGTCCCAGAACAAGGGACAGAAAAAATTTTAGCAGTTTCTATTTAACCCCGTTTCTCTGACTTAATATTTATTTGAAGTCTATCTTATAATAGTTTAGGGACTAAAACAATATAAAGGGTATGCATGATCTTTAGTTTAATATGTTTAAGCGTGTTAAACGGAAAAGCTTATGTTAAATGGAGAAATATTTCCTTCTTTCGTCATGTTAAAACGATATAACAAATAACATGGTTGGGAGTCTGTTATTGGGACTGTTAAATGGAGAATAAAGTCACGCAACAGAGCAGATGAGCTCGTCACCGTTTTGTGTGAGGTAACTTGCTCGTAGTTTGACTTTTTACTATGTTAGTATTATTCGGATGTTTTTAAAACTAATAAAGCAATAGATGTAAATAATAAATAATGTTATGACAGTTGTCAATTAGCTCATCTTGACTCTTTTTCTTACAAGTAATACGATAAATAACTGAGTAGCCCTAATTTCACACAAATTCTACTTTTCACTTACTTATAATGTTATAAAAAATAGCTTTAATCAAAACTATGAAGTAAACAATAACCTGAAGTTTTAGAAGGAAAGGTTATAAATCAAGTTGATCGAAAAATCTGCTAGGAGCTCTTATGGGTTTAACATTTAACATGACTTTAAATAGGGCTGCTCATAATCCTATACTTATAATATTTAACATGGTTTAATAATTTACAATATATTAGCACAACACCATTCAGAGTGTTAATATTGTTACTATTGAAAGAATTAGGGATCCAAAGAAGCGCTTATATGGTTAATGTGAGAGATACGTTTTTTAAATGTTGTTGTTTTTTAACAATTAATTATTATTATAGAGTCATACGAAAGACACCCCAACTATATGCAATTTTATAAGTAAAAAAATTAAGATAAAATAAACTGATTAAAATAATAATTCTTAATAAAAGATAAAAGTAAAGTTAATAACAAAACTAATGATGTTTATGGATTTAACAAAATAAATAATTCACATCTAATGAAAAAAAGAAGTGAATTTAAGAAAAAGATGAAGAGACAAAAAAAATTAAGATAAAATAAAATTACAGAGTGACAGTAACAGAACTGATAAATATAGAACTTATAACAGTATGACCTGCAACAGCCTGGGCTTCAGTCTTCGGGTTGTGGTTGGGTTTCCCAAGTTGTAGATCACTGCTCCTTTAGGTAACTGGGAGTGGAACTACACGAACCTTTTTTTTGATGTAATCCTCTATTGTCTCTATTTGTAATTCCCGATGCAATTGACTGTTTGTTGGCTGAAACGTTGAACTGTTGATGGTTTAATAAAGACTTAACAGACTTAACTAGAGGGATACCAGTTGATTTATTTAATAATATTGGGACTATTGTTTTT
>NW_027109535.1:205092-211270 GCF_000696795.3 Halyomorpha halys
ATATAATATTAGAACTGATATCATTCAGGACTGGGATAGATGCTGCAACTTTCGACTATAGGGCGACCTTTGTAAAAATTCATATCTATTATCACACCTCACCAAGAAATATATAAGTTTTAAATACAGGTTTAAAGGAACTATATTGAAACTTAAGGAAGTATAAAAAGAGTTTATGCTCCCTTAAACATCCCCAATTCAGTTTAGGTTAAGGACGAGTTTATATTTTAATATCCGCGGAATTCCAAAAATATCACCTCCGCAGGGAAAAGTGGGCATTATATTTTTGCAATAAAAAAAAGAGAAAAAATAAGGAGGTAGGCCGTGGTCCCGAAAGAGAGATAAAGAGGGCGCATTGCCCCGCTGAGCGATATAAACTCACTGCCCACAATTCAATTTCCTTCTTCTAGCCCCTCTGGTGGCAGTAAAACTTCCAAAAATGAATTTTCTCAGCGAGTACTCCAGCTTTCGAAGGGTTTGGACTCTAGTCTGGCTAGCCAAGATATCTCAGATGACATTCGTGTAGTTTTTCTTTATCATTATCATATTCAGCAATGGATATTCTAAAAGGATATCCAGTATTCATACATACAGTGTGACGTTGGTAGTTGAAATTAATTGCTGCAAGGAGGTGTTGGGATTTAAGAAAGTATTAAGAAAAATTGTGTACAAATACAGAAAAAGTCCTGACAGAGCTGTTTAGATTAAATAGTTAAAGACTTGGTTATTTAGACTTCAAAGCTGGAATTCGAAATTTTTCCCGAAAAACCTTCCCCTAAATATATATTTCATATAATAAGTGAAAGTTCTTTGAATTAAAATTGCATAGATGGAATAATTGCAATTTTAATGATTTTTTTTTTTACAAACTCATTCAATTTTCGAAGTAAATGAGTAGAATACATGTATTTCTATAACTGTCTGTAACTCGATAATTGAGTCTCGAGTGAAGAATTTTTCACATGGCCCCGGGGTCTAACTAGAGTTCCACTCTCGTCCTTTTTTTTTCCTTTTAGACCCATTTTTTTTTCTCTTTTTCTTTTCCTGTTATCCGATCTTGCCAGCTAACGAACTTAGCCCAGAATCTGGCCAAAGCTGCGGTCCTGGGCTGTAATGTTTTTGAGTTTATAAATCCTTTTAGTCGATATTTTATTAAATTTTATTATGTTCAAAAGGTTTTAGTAATGATATTTATAAAACAAGAGGAAGATAAATTTTAAATCGTAAATATTTTCAATTTCGTGAAACATTCCACTTTTTATTGATATAACAATATTATTTCTTAATGAGGAATTGATGCTTGACCGTAAGTTAATACGTAGAGAAGATGGTCGGGAGGTGCGGTCGGCAAACAAACACAAATAAACAAAACAGTTGTTGTAAGGGCCGACGATTCAACCTGAAATTCAAGTCTTCTTCAGGGCTAAAAAAACAAAACAGATAACATCATAAAAATTAAAAGAAATGAATAATCCAACAAATTAAGAAATGTACATAGCAATTAATTGAAAATAAAATAGTTGAATAATAACCATAATATATGGTTATAACGGCCTTTGAGGATTGTCAGGAATGGAAGAAGGAGCAAAGTTAGTAATTAGTGGCTTTAGTTGGTAAGGTAGTTTATAATGGAAGGATTGATACCTGGTACGGGCTAGATCAGTTACATATGGAACATTAAGGTCTTTCTTTATATATGATTTTATTTGTGACATAGTAAGGAGGATTGAGGATTTTACGAAGGATTTTGGATTGTAAGGATTGGAAACGAGAAGAGTTCAAAGGTTCACATGTCGAGATAGTCTTATTCTTATTATAGTCATGTAGATCTGTCTTTTGTAAAATATTGGAAGTTCAGACCGTTTGTCCAATAAGTGTTGTAATAGTCGGAATCGACGAGCAGTTTGCTGTCATTTCAGTCTTGTGTGTGGACTCCAGGTTAGTCGTTTGTCCAAATGTAGTCCATGGCAGCGAATCTATCCGACAGCGGTAAGAGCGACATTATTAAAGTATACTGTAGTTCAAGTATTTTAACAGGAAAAAGGCTGTATGAGAAGAGTAATATATTTTTTTTATAATTTATTTATTGTTATTTACAACTGTATAAAAATATATACAACAAGTAAATTAGTTGTAGGTGACATAATGACATGATACAAACATGTGGAGAATCTATCCATTGATAGAACTCCAATAACATTTCTAGAGAAGATCACGTGACCATCTTCTTTTCAGATACCTAGGAAGATTATTAGATTATGAATGAGAAGACAGGTTAGAAACAAGTGGATTTGGGTGGTTGGGAAGTTTATCATGGAAGGATTGGTATCTCGTTCTGGCCAAATCGGCAACATATGAGACATTTAGGTCCTGATGGATGATTTGATTCGTGACAAAGTAAGGAGCATAAGGATTTTACGATGGATTTTGGACTGTCCAGATAGGTCATGTGTCATGTCATACCTAGGAGGATTATTAGGTTATGAATGAGAAGACAGGTTAGAAACAAGTGGATTTGGGAAATTTATCATGGAAGGATTGGTATCTGGTTCTTGCCAAATCGGCAATTTATGACATTTATCAGGTCATCAAGGACATTCAGGTCCTGAAGAATAACTTGATTCGTGACAAAGTAAGTAAGGAATATTAAGGATTTTGGACTGTAAGAATTAGATTTGGTTTAGTGGAGCCCCAAAGCTTAACTCCGTTTGTAAAGGTAGGCCTTATTATAGTCATGTAGACCAGTCTTTTTTAATGGATTGGCAGTTTAGACCGTTTGTCTAGTAAATGTTGTAATAGTCGGAATCGATGAGCAGTTTGCTGTCTTTTCAGTCTTGTGTGGGGACTCCAGGTTAGTCGTTTGTTCAAATGTAGTCCATGGCATAGTAGGGCATTCGGTAGGTTTATTACGTAGAGTAAAGGTGATTTAATTGGATTTATTTTGATCCTCCAATTTCGGCACCATTCTTGGAGGGTTGTGATATGGGATTGAAGAGTTTAAGATCCAATTAAAGGTTATTATTGACTACGAGCACATATGTGTCATCAGAGTGCTGAGTAGTTTGAGATGTCAGCTGTGCAGGCGGTTTAAAGGATGGGACCTAGGATACTGATTTAGTAAAATAAAATAAAAAAGAAGATATGTTTTAGAAAGCGTTTTTATTATTAGAAAGTCGTGGATTTAAATGTCGAGTGCCAGTGTCTTTGGCGTGATGGAAAAATTACCCAAGTTGTAAGAAAGGAGGGAAGGATTTTTTATTAATTAAGTAATTTAAGTAATTTTCTTTTATTAATTGATTAAAAAGGTTTATTCCTGCATATTAGAAACAAAAAAATTAAATATTTGTTGCATTTCTAAAGTAATTATGAAGCAATAATGGGGATGAATAATATATGATGTTCCTGACCCTCTATAACGACCTCTTCCTGGGTCGTACAGCCAGCCTATTACCGATGCTCCCTTTCTCCATCAGGAAACACTGAATAAGGGTTTGAATACGGTTAGTGCCTTGGGGCTCCAATATATTCCTAATCATCGTCCGCTAACGTATGCAAATTAAACTATTTATAGAAATATATGTATATTTTAATAGGTTATGGGAATTCATAAAAAGATAATTATTAAAATTGCAAGTAAATATGGTAAAATACAAGTGACAAGAAAGTTTAATTATTTGTGGAAAATGGTATGTCACAACGGTTCTGAGAAAGAGAGCATCCGAGAGAAAATCTCAAAATTAGAAAATTTCAAACAGACAAAATTTACAATAAAAAGAACATCTCCAATGCAAAGTTAAGACATTATAACGTTGTGATAAGGCCTGTGATTTTATGCAGGGTGGAGATTACATGCCTATCCGATTTGGATAAGCTGCTGAGAATAGAAATGATGATCTTAAGAAAAATCTATGGGACCAGGAAAACCCAAAAAGATTACAGGCGAAGATCTAATCAAAGTCCTGGAAACCGATATAAGAAGGGTGATGTTCTATAGGCACATGAAGAGGATAAACGAGGAAAGATTTAACAAAAAGATCTTTAGCAAAATTTTTAGCTACAAAATCATGGGAGGATATACGAGGTAAATAAACGAAGAATTAAAGAAACCTAAAATTTAAGATACCGACTGTCGAGATGGAGACATATACAGAAAAACACTGAAATATCTCTCCAATACTGGAAGAGAAAAAAAGAGGGGTGCGAAGTGGTCCGAAGAAAGAAAAGGAAGGCAGTCGAGGATCGTGAAACTGCGATAGCAAGAAAGAAAACCAAGACTCCCAAAGGGGCCTAACTGCTGATATTCGCGTTGGTACTTTGTGATTAAAAAAAATTGCATGTATTTTATCAAATTAATTTTAATTTACTAGTATAATAGTAATAATAGTATTTTTACTTTCATTTATCCATATGGAATATATAGTAAGGGTAAGAATTTTCGTGAAATGTTTCGAACTCCAATAATGAAGTCCTGTGATTCCAAATAATCAAGTCTTGCAAAATAGTCTGTATGTGAGTAAGGAAACTAGCTCAAATTCAAAAGTCGTACGAAATTAAAATTACAGATTTAGAATGGGGTGTTAAAGCAACACAAATCGATCAACCGCAAGTGCTACTCTTAATTTACCGATTAATCAAATAGTCGATTTTACAATTTTATTCAGGGTTTTCTAACATTTAACAGGTAAACATTTTTGAATTAACTTGTTGAGTTTAACAGTTTTTTTAATATCAGATAGGTCTCATTCACATTCAATAATGAATTAAATCCCTAATTAAAGAGTTTAAATGACCAATTTTTAGTGACAAATGGAAATCCTAATTGAAGTTCTTAAATGACGAAATTAGAAAAAATCTTTCACAAAAGTACCTTTAATTTTGGTTATATCTAATAATTTTTACCATCTCACATTTTGACTAGTAGTTATATATTTTTTCATTATTTTTTTTCGTAACCTACTTTATTATTATATTCGTGTAATACATACATACATACATATTAAAGAGAAATGAAATATGTCTACTAGTGAAATATTGCCTTGGATTGCCTTGTGGCAAATAAGGTTAGTTGAAGGGTCTGATTAAGGTAGCTAACGCCAGTGGATTTTTTCCAGGTCGAAAAGACATTATAAAATAAAGTGTAGTAATACAAACTTATTGGGAGCGGGTAGCTCGTTGCTACGGCACTGCGCTACTAACTCCAAGGACCCCGGTTCCAATCCGACAGTAGCAGATTATTAATTTCTGTTTTAATGCCATGAGTCAGCCCTGTTGGTTCGAGAGCTCCCCCGGAGTCCACCTAGCCTCATGGAGTGATTACTTTTAGTAAAAATCTTGCGGTCGAGCATGTCTCTGACCAAATCACCTCTAATAAAAGTACTTCACACCTGATCCTTCACTGGTTGTATTAGTATATAATGATTTGGTGTTGTCGTAGTATTACTACAATAGGTTGTCGTAATACTACTACATTATTATTCATTACTACAATAGGTTGTAGTAATAAATATTAATATTAGTGAAAACTGAAAATTAATGATAATAAATATAATATTTTTAAAACTAAATGTCTAAATTTTCCAAATGCTAAAAAGTATCTAACAACTCAACGTTTCACTAATTTCAGCATTATTACGAAAACGAAAATATCACATTAATTCATTAAAGTATTTTATTTTATTAGTACCATTATTTTTTTTTAACTTACTTAACTTTAGTAACTTTATTTTCCTTTGAATCTATGTGTTAGTCTTGTTCTCGTAAAATGTATTTATTTGTTTGGTTTTTGGTAAACTGATCTACTGCTGTGACTATTATTAATGGTCTGATCTCACATTGCCGTCTAATAGTGAATTTGTTTAGCAGGTCACTGGAGAGGATCTAGGAGGGTGAATTCGGGAGAGTGAATTTGTTGATCGGATGAATTTAAAATTGTGAAATGGTGAAATTGAAGGAACAGAAAATGGAAAGAAAAAAAGGAATGAATTGAAATATTTGTATTTGGTGTATAGATTGAAATTGATTTTAAAAGGAAACTGTAAGGGAAAAAGCTTTCTTTCTATTTTATTGTACCATGTAATTGTATGTAATTTATATATGTCCGATTACGGATTGATTAGTATGCTGTGTGATGTTATATAGTATGCTCTCTCTCTCTCTCTCTCTCTCTCTCTCTCTCTCT
>NW_027109535.1:211455-218450 GCF_000696795.3 Halyomorpha halys
TCTCTCTCTCTCTCCTCCAACCCAAACCCACTAGTTTCTAATCTTGCTTCCTCTTCCATTCCTGACAATCCTCCGAGGCGCCTGAAAAGAAGATCGCCACCAGACCAGCTAATGTAAAATGCCATTAGAGTGCTACCAATGGGTAGTTTCTCTACACGCCTGTAACACTCCAATTTAGATAAGATTTACTAAATGTATTATAATGTACATTTGTAAATAGCAATAAATAAATATTAAAAAAATAATAACAATTTTTTTTTATTGTTGTCTATTGTACTCTAGATACAGGATTTGGAACGTTTAAACCGCCCGCCAGTTTGATAATAGTTTTGATTCGAATAATATAGGGAGAAATGCTTTATTCAACCATGCGGTCCAAATAGATTGGGTTGCTATAAAAGACAGCATACCAATCAATCCTTAATCGGACATAATATACATTAAATATATTTGTATGATATAACAACCATTTTTTGGTCGTTATATCTGAATGAAGTATGCCTTCAACCGCATTGTAAGACACACTTCACTTTTGGTTGGCTGGTTGGGTTTGAGTGGACTGTATAATTGAAAAATGAAACATGATGAAATGTAATAAAATTCTATTGTTTTGTGTTACAAGAGGTGTATGGGGTGACCGAAAGAAAACATTATGATTATATTGTTAGTAGAATTTTGTATGAATGGGCTCTGGAAATTGTAGATTTAACATTGAGGTGGTTGATGATGATGTGGATGTTAACTATTGCTAGATGGACTTATTCCATGGTTCTTTCTTCACTCCACATTCTTAGGCCTCTCTCCCCTCTGCTGTCGGGAACCACTCAAGTAAATCTACTCACTCAAGTAGATATTAATGATGAGTTAACAAAAGAAAAAGATGGACCCTTCTTTGGCTGAGACAAGATGGCTATCTCACATTAATCTGGGTTACTTCCCTTTCCACCGAGAGTGCTGGAGGAGGTGAGATTCGGCTGTCGGCTACATGGGGTGCCACTAATCTTATACATGGCAGCCTTTCCGATTCAACCTTTCGGTTGCCGTAGGTTACCCGGAACAATATCACCTATACTTTACTACAATCAATAACCTTCTATTAACTAAATACAATGTATTATAACTATTTTTTCTCTATTTCACAATTTAATTCATAATCCTATCCCATTTATTTGCCAATTTTACTCTCCCTATTTTACTCCCCTATCCCTCCCCTCTCCAGCGATCCGCAAACCACGTTTGATCCGTTGAACAAACTAAATTTATCGTTATATAGTAATATAAAAAGAAATCAAAGACACAATAGTCATAGCAGTAATTCAGTTAAAAACAAAAAAAAATAAGTAGATTAAAAAACTAATATAAAGATTTAAAAAATAAAAGGTTAGTTCAAAGAAACAATTAAATGAATAAGTTAAAACATGAATAAGGAGGTTAAGAAGCTAAACAAATATTTATAATATAACGAAATCGATTAGGAAAAAAACTAAAAATATAATCGGCTGTTCGAGACTTAAAAAAAGTTTATGAAAGTCATAAAACAATTGTGAGAATCAGTGTTCTAACCAAACCTAAACTTTCCCGAGGCGGTTTCACAAAGAGGTCCATCATTGCCAGACAGAACCAAATCATCTGATATCTCTTTGGAATATTTTTTTTTTGTCTTTTCTTTTTCCACTTTTCTCTTTCACGGCTGCTTCAATACGCTCCCTGAGTGGAGAGATTGAAAAGAGGGTCGTGGAAGGGGGTTCTGTTTATGACTCCTTCCGTTCGACCGATGCGGAAACAAAAATTGAAAAAGTTTAACTGCCCTCCCCTCTCCAACACTAACTTGAGATACTCGAGAAGATATCTGGCCATGTGACGAGCACATAATGGAATTTCAGATAGTATTTTATTTAAAAAGAAAAAAAAAACTGATGGAAAAATATTCAAGCTTTAGGATTTGGAACTTCCATCAACCAAACGTTCCGTAAACAAAAATTGAATGTTCTACTGATATAATCAAACAACCTGCCAATGTTGCAGTATTTTCGTTAGTGAAAGTAAAAAAAATCTATAAATATTAATTTTTTTAAATAATTTAATTTTTGATAGTTACTACTGTATTAAAATATATAAAACTATGTATACACAGAATAGATAAGGAAATAAAAGCGAGGTTGAAGGCTTGTTTTTTCAATTTCGAAACTGCTTAGCTCACGCTTTTGGTCCAAAAACTTAAAAATTAGAATTTACAAAAATATTATCCTTCCCACTTTTCTTTAATGATGTGAGACCTCTTACACTAAGAACGGTACCTTAAAGTTTTCAAAAATAAAGTACGTAAAATTTTCAGACCGAAAGAAGATGAATTAACGGAAGAATTTAGAAATATACACAACACTGAATTCAGGGAACTATAAATGAGTACAATTTTTATTTTTATTTCTCTAATATCTACTGTTCCATTTTTAAGTGTTATCAGATTTCTTGTTCATTTTAAATCTAATACAAAATTGGTAGCTTTTTAATTTCCGTTTATTTTCTTATCACATTTTCCTTTTAATTTTTCAATGTTTATCTTTCAAAGAAATTTTCATGTTTTTTTTCCGTTTTTTTGTCATTTATCATTTTTCTGCAGTTTTCTATCTTTTATATTTCCTTTTATTTTATATTTTATTCATTTTTATATTAAATAGTGTTTTACTTTATTCTTTTTGTTTTTATCTAGTTTTAACCTTGTGGTTTTGTGGTATATAGTGAACTAAAAAAATGTGAGTAGGGAATTCAATCCTACGTCACAACCTCCAGTGTGACTCCTGGGGGGCCACTCTTATTGTTGGTCAGCGAGTCCATTGGATTTCCACCCACCATCTCCACATCAGCCAGCTGGGACGCTCCCTTACGCGGTAATGAACCTGCGCCAGGAATGAGGAAATAAAAGCTAATCGAAAGACTTACTGTATAAACATTTACAAAACTATAATCTTTCCCACTGTTCTTTATGGATGCGAGACGTGAGCTCTTACACTAAGAGATGAACAGCGTCTTAAGGTTGTCGAAAATAAAGTATCACGCAAAATATTCGGACCGATAAAGGATGAATTAACAGGAGAATTTAGAAGATTACACAATGTGAATTAAGGGACCTAATTTATTTATTATGTAATCTTCTAAATTCTCCTTTTAATTCATCCTTTTTCGGTCCGAATATTTTCCGTAATACTTTATTTTCGACAACCTTAAGACACTGTTCATTCCTTAGTGTAAGGGTCTACGTCTCGTATTCATAAAAAAACAGTGGGAAGGATAATAGTTTTGTAAATTTTGATTTTAAAGTCTTTCGATTAGCTTTATTTCCTCATCAATCAAGGAGCTTTTATTCCTCGCGCGGGCTCATTACCGGCAGATGTGGGGGTGGTCGATGGAAATTCCTCGGAGGTTCCTCTCGTCAAGTCCAATGGACTCTCTGACCAACAATGAGAGCTGCCACCAGGCTTGCTAGTGGGTGTGACGTAGGATTGAACGCCCTACTCACATATTTTTTAGTACACAAAATACCATAAAACAGCAAGGGTAGAAACTAGATAAAAATAAAACTATAAAGTAAAAAAATATTTAAGATAAAAATGAATAAAATATAAGATAAAAGGAAATATAAAAGATAGAAAACTGTAGAAAAATGATAAATGACAAAAACAGAAAAGAAACAACATGAAAATTTCTTTGTAGATAAAAATTGAAAAATTAAAAGGAAAATGTGATAAGAAAATAAGCACAATAAAATATAAGATAAACAGCATAAACATGATGAGTGACAAAACAGAAAAAAAACATGAAAATTTCTTTGAATAATAGAAATTAAAAGGAAAATGTGATAAGAAAATAACCGGAAATTAAAAAGCTACCAGTTGTCTATAGATTTCTATAAATAAAGATTTAAATTAGATTTAAAATGAACAAGAAATGTAATAAAACGTAAAATTGGAACAGTAAATATTACAGAAATCAAAAATAAAAATTGAAATGGAAATAAGGTGAAAATAAATAAAGTTCAAGAAACAATATATTTTTTAAAAATTTATTTATTCAAATTTACAACTGTACATAAAACACAATATAAGTACAAAACGAAAATTGATTGTAAGTGCTAATTTGATTGTAATTTTTAATAGTTTTAATATTCATGTAAAGAGTGGCAAAATAGGGTAATTTTGAATGAAATTTATGACCTGGACATAATAACCAGCAAAACGCTTTTTAAATTATTGATGTGAGTGTACATTTGTATTTAAGATTGTCTTTGAGGATGGCGTAATTGTCCGAAACTTTGGAATTTTAAAGGAATCAAGTGTTTTTTTTAAAACTTAAATAGGATAAAATTTTTTTTCTAAACAACAATAACCAGTCTCAAGAAAGTGAAAATATTATATATATGTACAAATACATTGTATGAGATTTAGTTATTTCGACTTAGGAAACCTCAAAATGCATATTATAGTGGAAAACTCGAATTCAAAATTTTGTACGATCACAATAGTCAACTTTCCGTTACTGAGTATTTCACAGAATGGTGAGTGAATGTCAAAATTGACTTTTTCTGTATATGTTAATATCGTAAATCATTTTTGAAGTAATAATTTTTTTAATGTAAATTTGATGATTTATCATTATAATTGGAATTATTTTAAATCAAAAATTTTATTTAAATTTTAAATCATTTTAAACCTTCAAAACATAAAGTACGAACTTGTGAAAATAAATCGATATTTGTGAAGTTATCGATATTTTTATTAAGACTCATTATCATTTATCCTAATTTTCTTTCTATTTGTATAAAATCAATCACACAATCGGATTGAGCAGTCTGTGTTTCATCAAAATATTATTAACCCTATCAAATTAGTAATCCCTTACGATAACAAACCAGAGAATATTCCATTACCAATTACAATAGCAATTGTAATCAAATTTAATTAGTTAATGACTACTGCTTCAGTGTGTCACATGCCCTCTAATACACAAGCAGCTGAGAATGTAATCTCACAATATGTGTCCATTATGTCACAACGTGTATGTATTTTATAGCAATACTATCGACGTATTAAGCTATACTTTTTAGTGTAGAAGCTGATTACTAAAAAATATTTCACAAGGAACTTTATTTTTTGTAGTACTCCATAGTCAATAAATCTGCTGTGTAATGCCTGTAAAAACTAAAAACCTTGTAAAAAAAAAAAATTATTGGGGGAAGATACTCCGAGTGATGATCAATAAAGGTATCAAACTAAAAAGAGAACTATTTATTGTTAACCTACGTTTCGCCCCACTTTGCAGGGCTATCTAGTTGGTTGTACAAAGCACAGCTTCAATTGTGCTTTGTACAACCAACTAGATAGCCCTGACGAAGCCCTGCAAAATGGGACAAAACGTTGGTTAACAATAAATAGTTCTCTTTTACTATTTTAATAGCTTTATTGACCGCCACCTTACTATCTTCCTCCAATATACTTCATACGGTCAACTATCTTCTTCCAAAAAAAAAAAAATAATAATAATAAATTATTGAAGGTTCCCGCTTATGGTGACAGTTTACACCCAAGCTGCTACTGTGATAGCGTTTACAATAAATAAGACAGCATTTAATCTGTACTATTACTAACTATTACGTAATAGTTAAGAAACATTGCGACAGTGAAGCTAATCTGACGTTCACTGCTACATGTAAACGCCTTGGCAGTGAACTATCCTTTCTAGTTTGTTTGGTTTTGTTTAAAGCCGATTCTTCATTTTCAATATTTCTGGTGCTTCTTAAATATTACTCCATTTAACTATCTTAAGTCTTCTCTTCCCGTTATAATGTTTCAATTGTGCTATAGGACCGTCAATCCCTGGGGGAGGGATGGGGGGGGGTTATGTTAGTTATATCACCTCAATTTTTTATTACTTCAATGAAATCTACGTATAATCATTATTCAAATGAGTCTGCCAAGTATAGGTTGGTGGTATAAAAAAAAAGCAGTTGTTTCAAAACGTTAAAAAAAAAGTTATCCAGAGCATTATATCTTTGAAATTACCTACAACACTTGAAAACTTAAAAGAACATAATTTAAAGTAGAGTACATTTACTAAAATATGTGTCCTTATATAACTGTTTACGCTCAATAATTCTTGAGATAAAGTTTTTAAAAAGCAATGTTTTATAAAAGATATACTGAAAAATCAGTAGTTAGAGAATTTATTCTGGTAAATATTTATGTTATGCACTTTAAGACGCACAGATGTCTACCAGAAATGAAATTAAAACTAGTTGAATATAGTATAGTGTATTTTATTATGTTTGACTTCGTAGTAGTAGTTTGTATTATAGTTTCCAAAATAAATTTACAAAAAAAGTTTTTTTTTTTAAATTGTTGATTAATAAAAATCATACCTCTGCAACCATTGGACGGCAATCTGCTAGCACTCAAGTTAACGATAGTTTAATGTACTATAATGTAGTTTATAACATTTATCTCTTATGGGTTGCAGTTTTTATGATATTTGCAAATAAATATTAATTATGTGTATACAATTTTGTCAGATCAACAATATATACATTTATTTTAGCAAATATCATAATAACTACTACTCCAACGAAGGTAACCGTCACAAACTACTTTATAATACATTAAACTAGCTTTAATTTGAACCACACCAACATTACGATAATTACAGATTCACTAAGCTCCATAAAAGCTTTAGATTCTATGTATCCAGAACATCCGAGACTTTCCTGCATCCATTTGCACTTAAAAACTCTCACACAACATGGTTATGTCAGTAACATTCCTATGGGTTCCAAGCCATGTAGGAATCGCAGGGAATGAACTGGCCGATAACGCTGCAAGAGAAGCACTCGCGCTTCCGGGACGGGGTAAAGCAATTTTAACTCCATCAGAGATATGCAGGCCTCTTGTAAAGGAAGTCAAAGATAAATGGCAATCTATGTGGAACGAAAGCCCAATGAGCAAATT
>NW_027109535.1:218892-235446 GCF_000696795.3 Halyomorpha halys
ATGGCGTTGATGACCAATGAAGTTTGGCGCCACTAAACAACCAAACAAACAAACTAGCTTTAATTTGAGTGCTAATAGACATCTGTATAGAATTTTTTTCGAGATATAGATTTCTCAAAATAAATTGAATATTTTCCAAAATAAACTTTTTTTCAGAGCATTGTTTATGAAACGTTGATTTTTAAAAGCTATATCTCTGGAACTATTCAAATGAAGAGCTGTATACGTTCTATATTTCCCCAGATACAGTGTTTTTTTTTTGTTTTTAAAAAGCAACATTTCATAAAAAAAAAAAAATGTACTGCAAAATCAGTAGTTACTGAATTCACTGTGAGAAATCTATATCTCAGGAACCATGAGACGTGCAGATTTCTAGTTATTTATATATAATTTCATACGTAGTTCTACATGTTTTTCATCAAAATAATAAAAATATTGATACTTTTTCTCCTCTTGGGCTCTTGTACTAATCGGTTATAGTGTATAATTCTTATAAGGAACAAAATATAATGATGTACCGAAGTTCTTTGTAACTGGGTTATACTGTATATAGTGAAACATAATAAACTTTAAGGACAACCCTTATGTTAATATATTCATTGAGTGAGTAAAATTATTTATTATCATTGAGGAATAGTGTTATTTTTTTTTCATTTTAATTTCTCTAAATATTAAATGGTGTGCAATTCAATTTCTAAAATGTTATATTTCTCTCATTAACTCTCTTTCACAGAAATTGGACTTTGAATTAACAATTTTCAAAATTCAATAGCCCTAGTCAAATAAGAGAATAGTTGGTATGAATGGAGCTTATAATGATTTCGATGATGGAGTGTGGGCGGGTAGCTTTGATCCCTGAGGCAATCTGTCTTTGAAGGTTCTAATGGAGGTCTTGTGGTCCCAACTTACTTCGGTGGAAGTGAGAGTACCTTGTCAGGAAGTAAGAGTGTTGTGAGTAAGATCAACTTACCTCAGGATACGGTTTGCGATTAACTTGAGGTAAAGTAAGTTTAACTTGGATCTAATTATAGTTTAAAAAAGATTTTCAGATCCTACTTAATTCAGTACAGTATGAAATATTTGTGTATATTGATGATAATTTATTTTATTTTTCTTCTTATTGAAGTATAATAATTAAGGACAATAAATATTAGAGTTCTAAAGTTCTCATTTATAAAATGAAAGAAAAATTAAATGATGAAAAAATAATAAAACAGCATAATTTATAGACAAGAAAAAGACAATTAAGCTTAGGTAAAAATAAAAATACATCCAACACATTTATATTTATATAAAATATTCAAATTCAGTCTTGGGAGCTTTGAACAAGGTTTCTCCCCTCCTAATGTGGAAGGGAAAGCAAGCCTTCAAGATATCCCAGCGCTTCTTTCACACTTGCGTCGCTGGTCTAGAATACAGTAAAAAAGGCAGTTATCTCACCACAATTTTTGATTACTTTAATGAAAACTATGTATAATTAATATTCAAAATTGATGAGTAAAGGTAGGGGAATAAAAATTGGTGGCTGTTTTACCAATCATGATTAGTAATTATATGCAGTTTTCATTAAAGTAACAAAAAATAGGGGTGAAATAACTGATTTTTTCTGCTCGTTGATTCTTGCACTTGCGTGTTTATGCACATAGATTCTTCATCATAATTGAAATGGATAAGGAGATGAAAATTTTTTTGTTTCTTCTTCTTTAGTGTGAATGAAGGGGGTTGCCTTTCTAGCTAGTGTGAAGTATTTTAACCTAAACATCCAATTAATAACGTATAGATGCAAGTTATATAGTGCAAAGGAATATTAATATTTTAGTTTATTTTGTTTCTTTATCTAATATTATAGTTACTTATTTTATTAGTTACATGTTTTTCTTTCTCTCGATTTTATATTTTCTTTCCATAATTTTAATATTTAAATTATTAATAAACTAAAATATTCATATTCCTTTGCATTATATAACTTCAATTTTTTATTTTATTTCCTTAATTATGTTATTTTTACTTGCTTATTCAATTACTAATATACATTTTAATTTCCACTTCTTTCATTACGTTAATTTTATTAATTTCGTACTTTTTTTGTTGTTTGTTGTTGTTTTTGTTTAGTGGCACCAAACTTGATTGGTCATCAACGCCATTTATATTTTATTTAATTTTCCTCATATTCGTTTAATTTTATTTATTTTTTAATTTGATTATTTATTATTTTATTATTAATTATTTTTCTTCTATTCAATATTATATTTTTGCCAGTAAATGATTTTAAAAACTGAAACACTAATTCTATTGTTTTGTAATTGTCTCCAAGGGTATTTGAGATATATTGTTTTAGTCCAAAGCTAGTGAGGTGTGGTGTGAAATATGGGCATTGTTGGGAAATATGACTTATTGTTAGATAGTTGTTGCAATACAGGCAGTTCGGAGGCGTTTCTTTTGAAATAAGATAGGAGTGGATGAGCCTCGTGTGACGTATTCTCAGCCTGGTCAGTACAACTTCCTCTCTGCGGCATTCGCGGCTGGAGGTACCCCAGGGCTTGACATCCTTTTTAATAATTTTTAATTTATTCATTGGGCTTTCATTCCACAAAGATTACCATTTATCTCTGACTTCCTTTCCAAGAGACCTGATCTTCTCTGACGGATTTAAAATTGCTTTACCCCATTCCGAAATCGCGGAAAAAAGATACCTCACTTGCAGCGTGATCGGCTAGTTCATTCCCTGAGATTCCTACATGGCTTGGAACCCATATAAACGTAACTGACATACCCATGTTGTGTAAAGAATTTCAGTAAAAATGGATGCAGGAAATTTTCGGTTACTCTGGATACATACAATCTAAACCTTTTATCGAGCTTAATGGGTCTGTAATTATCATTATGTTGGTGTGGTTCAAAGACAAACATAAGTGAAGTGGTGCTGCTATTGCATTTAGTTCGGCAGTGAATATGTTGCATAGTTTGTTGAGTTTAATTTTGAACGTTGAGTCATTAGTTACAAAAGATGATGCTGCTGATCCGTCTGTATAGATTATATAAGATTCGGGCATGTTTTGAATTGGACGAGAAAAGTGAGCTTTATATTAAACTGGTTCAGTGTTATTTTTCGAGTATTTGGACAGGTTTAGAATAGTTTTAGGACGTTGGAAGGTCCATGGTGGATGATGTTTTTTCGGATTTGTCAATTGTTATCGTTTTTAGAAAAGCGATAGCCGAGGAG
Source organism: Halyomorpha halys (assembly GCF_000696795.3). Taxonomy (NCBI): domain Eukaryota; kingdom Metazoa; phylum Arthropoda; class Insecta; order Hemiptera; family Pentatomidae; genus Halyomorpha; species Halyomorpha halys. The sequence continues at coordinate 222,116 of NW_027109535.1, forward strand.
AGTCTGTCTGATAACAAAAGTATTGAATTTTGTTTTTGTCGAAAAGAATAGAAAATTTTGGATTAAAAATATATTTATGTGTCGGATGTTTTCTTTGTGAATATAATTTTGAACTGTAGTGTATGGCTAATTTAGATCTTCTGAACGAAACTGGCGAAAGTCCGGATTCGGCGCTTAAACTTAGAATGGGGCTTGTTCGAAACGCTCCATTCATGATTCGGATCCCGGCGTGATGGACTGTATCCAGTTTAGCAAGCACATTAATTTCGTACAGTACAATAATTTACTACATCTCATTCTGTTAATTTTTTTTTTTGTATTCATTGGTTGTTGTCTTGTTTTTTTTTCTTAGCCCTGATGAAGGCTAGAAATTCTGGCCAAAACGTTTGCACGATTAAATTCAACTTATTTGTGTTATATTTTTACCGCACCTTCCAACCAACTTCCCCTCATATAATTCATCCACTGTTAACTATCTCTCATCATCGTTTTTACTATATTTTGCCTAAGGAATGATTTCATAGGTCTGCTTCATTGTAAAAATGTCCTACACATTATAATGATCTCTCTCTCAGTAGGATCAGAATTAAATATCTAAGCCTTTTTAAACAAATTTGAATTTATTACACGGAGCTTGTCATTCAAAGGATATAAGCCCTACGCTTTTAGAAATCAATGGAATTAATTTTTCTCAGTTGTAATTTTCGTAAAACTCCTTTTGATGTTCTGTAGCATTAGTCATGGTGAAATAGTTAACCGGATATTTTTTCTTTTATGTACTTCGTAGTTTATTATATATAAATAACTAATAGAAGCAAATACAAATGAACGTATATAAAAAAAAAAAAAAATGATCATTTATTTATTTATACTATATACAATATTTAAAGGTGGAGCTTTAATTCATTTTAGTACAAGAGCCCAAGAGGATAGAAAAGTCAGTTATTTCACCTAATCATTTTGATTACTATATAAAATTACCAGTCAAAATTGATGAGTGTGAGTTAGGGGGAAAACAAAATGGTGGTTGTTTGAAAACTTTTTTTTTTTAATAATTTATTTATTGTTATTTACAACTGTATACATATATATACATCAAGTAAATTTTCTGTAAGTGATATTATGACATGATACAAGCATGTGGAGAATCTACACATTGATAGAACTCCAAAAACATTTCTAAAGGAGAAGATCTCGAGGCCATCTTCTTTTCAGACGCGTAGGAGGATTATTAGGTAGTGAAGGAGAAGTCAGGTTAGAAACGAGTTGGTTTGGGTGGTTGGGAAGTTTATTATGGAAGGATTGGTATCTAGTTCTGGCCAAATCGGCAGCAACAAGTAACATATGGGACATTGAGTTCAAGATGGATTATTTGATTTGTGACAAAGTTAAATAAGCATTAAGGATTTTACGAAGGATTTTGGACTGTAAGAATTGGATTCTAGAGGAATTCGATGGTTTAGTGGAGCCCTAAAGCTCAATTCCTTATGTCCAGATAGGCCTTATTATAGTCAAGATAATCAGTTCTTTGTAATGGATTGGAAGTTTAGACCGTTTGTGTAGTAAATGTTGTAATAGTCGGAATCGACGAGCAGTTTCCTGTCTTTCCAGTCTTGTATGAGGATTCCATGTCAGTCGTTGGTCCAGATTTAGTCTTAAGTAACGGATCTGTTCAAAAGGAATAAATGGGGTAATATTAAAAGATACTGTGGGACAAGACGAAGGTTTACGACGAAGGGTAAATGTGATTTGGTGGCATTTATTGGAATTTATTTTAATCCTCCAGTTTTGGCACCATTCTTCAAGGGTGGTTTTGGAAAACGTAAAAAAAAATTGCATTCCGAGCGGCAAATCTTTAAAAAGTACCAACAACATTTGAAAACCTAAGAGAACACCATTTAAAGTAGAATAGATTTCCTAAAATATAAGCTCTGAGCTGTTTACTTCAAATAATTTCTGTGACCAAGTTTTTATAATTATTATTTTCTGAGTTTTTCAAAATTTTATTATAAATATACTAAAAAATCGATAGTTAGTCAATTTATCTATATCTTAGGAACCATAAGATGTACAGATGTCTATCAACAGTCATATTAAAACTAGTTTGTTTTTGTTAAGTGGCGTAAAGCATCATTGGTCATTAAAGTCATTTATACCTGATTTATTTTTTTCTTACATTTATTTTATTTTATTTCTTACTTTATTATTGTAAATTTATTGTGATTAAAGCTAGTTTAGTGTACTATAAATTAGTTTACAACCATTAATTTATCGAAAAAAAATCTATGTACAGATGTCTATTAGCACTCAAATTAAAGCTATTTTAATGTACTTTAAGATTCGTAGATACCTATCCCCTACATACTTTCTCATTATCCGTTATTATCTCTCCAACAGATTATTTCAAGTTAATCATAATAGCAATGATTCATCTCTCTTTCCTCAGTCTGCTGATGTGCCTCAGGGTAGTATCCTTTGTACTATCCTCTATACAGTTTAAAATCCTTCAATAATGCCCTAATCGTCCCTGTCGAACAGATCCGTTACTTAGGACTGCATCTGGACAAACGACTGACATGGAATCCTCATACAAGACAGAAAAGACAGGAAACTGCTCGTCGATTCCGACTATCATTTGCTAGAAAAACGGTCTAAACTTACAGTACATTTAAAAAAAACTGATCGACTTGATTATAATAAGGCCTATCTGGACATTCGAAGTTTAGCTTTGGAGATAAACCATCGAATTCCTCTCGTATCCAATCCTTACAGTCAAAAATCCTTCGTAAAATCCTAAAAGGTTCCTTATTTTGTCAGAAATCAAATCATCCATCAGGACGTCAATATTCAATATGTATTTTGTTAGAACCAGATACCAATACTTTTATGATAAACTTCCCAACCACCCAAACCCACTAGTTTCTAACCTGGCTTCTCCTTCATTACCTAATAATCCTCCTAGGCGTCTGAAAAGAATATGGCCTCGAGATCTTCTCCTTTAGAAATGTTATTGGTCTTCTTTCAATGGGTAGATTCTCCACATGTTTGTATCATGTCAGTATATCACCTACAGCAAATTTACTTGTTGTATATATGTGTATACAGTTATAAATAACAATAAATAAATTATTAAAAATAAACTAAAAAAAAAAACTCCATTTCTTGTTTTATTTATTTTAAATAAAAAAAGAACACAGTTTCATAATGATGATTCGACCATGCGAGATCCATAACGTTTAGTTAAGGCTGAATTAATGATGCATTGAAAGCAGCTGAAAAGCCACAAAAGCGATTGCTAAGGTGGGATCCGTGTGATGTTATTTCAAGGATGAATGAAACATAAGCTGGTTCAATAGTCTATATTACTATACATCACCGCTCTCTAACGTAGCTTTAACCAAACCCTTTTGTGCTTTATATGCGAAATTCAAATTCTGGTAACGCTCTTCAGAGCTGATTAAGTTTTGTATTGCAACTCAATTTATACATAACTGACATCATCGGGTATTGCCAAAAGAGACATTATTGCGATTAAAGGCAAATCTTGGAAAACCTATATTTAATTCAAAAGAAAAATTCTGTAAATTGTTACACATTGATTTATGATTTAAAACAATTATTTATGATTTTAGTAAATAATAAACAAAAATAAAAGTTTTAAATAATTCAACCAGCCTTTAAAAATAAATACATAAAAATTATTTGGTAATAACGTCCTAAGCCTCCAGAAAAGAACTCGAATAATTATTTTTATTTATTGACAAATATTCCAATAAATGATCACATTCATACTAAAATTTAAAAAATAATAAGTATAAACAGAAAAATAAATAAAATTAACATAATTAAACTGTGTACAGAAAGAAGTGAGGTGCAGTTGGCTAGGCTAAGAATAGGCTTAAGAAATAGACTAAATCCGACCTGGGAGCGTTGACTTTTTTCATTAGGTGGTGGTCCCACAAAATGATAAGCCTGAACCCCACCATGGTTAGAATAGGTTGGTCTAGATAACCAGGCAAACATAACCTTCGCTGTGGATTGCCTTAAAAAAAAATAATGATAAAATAAAATCAGTAAAATTTTGAACTAATATTATAATAAAATAAAAACATAAAACACATTTATATTATTATGTACAAAATTTACTTTCTCGACCTGAGGGTCCTCGAGCCCACTCTATCTCTCACATATGAGTGGTAGGGCAGTGTTCTTTGAGATCCCAGCGCAGCCCTCTCACCGCGTCACAGATAATGAACCGGTGGATAAAGAAGAATATATATTTAAAATACGTTTCTTTGGATCGTACCCATCATGAAACTTCAAATCTAACATTAATAGGGATGTTTACTTTTGTTTCTTAGGCAATTACTAGTGTTCTTCGTTAAAAATGATAAACCAAAACTCGAACTCAACAACAATCAGTAACCAATAAAAAAAAATTAATAAATGGAATAAAAAGCGGTAGCAGCGTGGCAACACGCCAGTCTACCAACCCAAAGGTTATCAGATCATGTCCCGGATTCACCCGGGCTTTTTTCAAGCTTAAAATAATACAAAACTCACTCAAATCTCCCACCCCTGGCATTTGTGAAGTTCCTTAGCCAGTGGGTGGCACTCACAAAAAATAGGTGTGGGAGTGACGAACCCACCCTTCAAAAAAACCACATCAAGAAACACAATTTATTTCCTAATACTTCCCGCGAGAACTTAGATATCTATTTGTAGTCTGTCACCCATATAATAATAATAATAATTTATACAGTTTATTGTTTATCCGATTTTCCTATTAATTTATAAATTTAGTTCTCCTTTTTATATTTTTGTTGTTGGTACTCTTTATCAGAGAAAAGAAAAATAAGTTTTTATTATATTTCACATCACCTATAAAATATTATTATATAAATAAATATTAACTATGATCTAATATTAATATTATATTTTATTATCATTATTTAACTAAATATGAACAATAATGACTCCAGTATTAAATAATCAGTCTTTAAACTGCTCTAAAGTGTTGAAATTAAGTCCAGACCTGATGTGGGATGTGTAAAATAAACAGATCTGTACCACTACAACCCATGGATGGTTAGGGGTGATATACTTTCTATGGAAGTATTGTTACTAGACCAACGGTTTTGCAAAGAGATGATTTGTTCAAGATCACGGTCCGCCGACATATTTTACATAATTAATGGCAGTATGGAGTGCTCTTGAGTCCACAGGGCTGACTCAACGGCTACAGTAAAACAGATAATAATTATTGCCTTACCAATAAGCCTTCCACTCCTACCACTGTATTGTTTTACCCAGTTAAAAAGAAGTGAGGCTTGTCGTGGTTGAGACTAATGAAACACCTCCCAAATGCGTCATCGAATTACAGAATCCCCAACTAATTTTAACGATCAGTCTTCCAACAGACTGAATAATTTCAAAAGATAATTGGAAACAATTGGAGTTGGAAATAGCAATTTGTTAAAGACTAATTTGAAGGTAGATAGAGCCAATAGGCTGTTGCTAAGTTGTGTTAAATTGCAGCAAGGAAGGCCCCAAGCTAATCCACTGATTACAGGCCCAATCTCAACTTGCGACTTATAGCAACCACTATCCCTACTAAAACTTTTCCATTAAGCTATTGGATAGTCCCCCCCTCTTTCCACCTTGTAATAAATTTCACTGAAAAACAATTTATCTCATATAAAGTTCCGCGAAGTAAGTCCCTACTGTTTGCTGCAAAGAGCAGTATTAATGTTAGGAGTCTGTTTGTGAGGGTTTTTTTTTTTATTTTTTTTTTAGCTTACTCTGCAATTAAGGGAATAGGAGAAGGAGAATTACTTCAGACTCAGAAGAGAAGAGTTGTAAATAATATTCTCTTTATAGGATTATCTGTCCCAGAGTTGGGGACAAAAGCTTGTGCTTATTTTCTTTTTTCTTTTTATGATTTCTTTTTGTCTTAGTTACCAAAATAAAAAAAGATAATTCCATGTCCTGGTGTTTACGGCCTCAGAGAATTTTTTTTTTACCTTTGAAAGTTATCTCATAACATTTTAGTCGCTTCATTTTCTTTCCTTCTTCCGAAGAATTGCTTTTCGTAATTTGTTTAATTTGATTTCCATTTATGAAATGTGTTTATTTACAAAAAATTAATCTATTTAAGCAATTTTTTGAAATTTATTTATTTAATGTAATTTACAACTGTGCAAATAATAAAGACAATAAGTAAATCTGTGTAATGTTTCCTTTACACTTGAAAATCTTGGGAAGGAACTACCATCTTCTTTTCAGACGCCTCGGAGGATTATCAGGGATTGTTAAGGATGAGAGATTAAGAACTAATGGGTTAGGATGGGTAAGGAGTTTGGAATGAAAAGACGCATATTGAGCAGACTGTTTTGGACCAAACCTGCAACGAATGGGATCTTAAAGTCTTTATGGATGAGGTTTCTATTTTCTTCCAATTTAAATTAATATTTGGATAATTTAGTAATTATCCTGGCATCCCAATTACATCGGGTATAGTACATAGAAACACTACACTATACTTAGTACAGCAGGTATTGTACATAGTAAACAGAGTTTACAAGTCAGCATTGGGAACTCTGAACCATGATTCGCCTCCTTCATATGGAAAAAAAAAAACATAACTCTAAAGAAATCCCAGCGCTTCCATCCTAGGCATGGAAAGCCAGTAGAGGCTGAGGCAATTAGATAATTAGCATAATTTCTAATAGCCTTAATTTCATAAAAGGAGCCACCACAGCACAGAAACCAGGCCTCCAATTAACCAGCATTCCCTCTTGGAGTAACTTTATATATTAAAAGATAATTGAAATGGAACATCTCCTGGCTGACTGTTCCTTAATCAATTGCCCCAGAAAAGTGAAAAGCCTAAGTAACCGACAAAGACATTCTCTTGATTAGTTCTTGGAGTACTTGTTAAGGCGAGAACTTTTTCGGAGGTTATTTAGATTCTTTGAAATCCCAGGAAGGTGAGTATAAGAAATAAAGATATATACCTGAATATAAATAGGATATAATTAAATAGTACATATCTTGGAAGGACGGGGGAAACAATGTAAGTATTGGCCGAAAAACATTTAGAAATTATCATAGTTCTTACAAAACAAAATGTAATTTTTCATTGAATATTAACTACCCAGACAGAATTAGAATAAGTCCGGATTCCAATATGTTCCTTAATGTTCATTATATTATAAGCTATGGCTTATTAAATACCTTTGTTTAATAATATAGATACTTATATAAATAGTATAAAACAACTCACAAACGATCTGCAATAAAACGTAACTCTGAAAAGGGAATAGACCCTCCCGAATAGTTCTCAACATTTCATTTGTTTACTAAGGTAGAACCACTTATTTGTGGCACTGCATGTTGAAGATGTTTGCTTCATGCACCCTGTAATATACAGTGGAAAAGCTTCTTATGCTTTGGTTCTATTTATTTCATATTCTTGGAAATCTCCTTTCTTACACACTCATTTCTCTGGACACGCCTCTTTTTCTAGCCTTTTCTAAACTTTCTCATATATAAGAACCGCCATGTCAATGATAAGAATAAGTAGAATCAGAATAGTCGAAAGACACTCTAGGAATCAAGTTGTGTATAGTATTCTGTATATAGCAGCTGTACACAGTATGCCATATTCTCTATATCTTCTCCATTATACAAATAAAATATCATACTCTACAGTCGCATTTCTGTAACTGTGTTAAATATATGTGTGTGAAACTGTCGCGAATTAAAAGTGAATCTTCTTAGGTTACAGAATTTGCTAAAGATTAAATTATTAAAGAATTAGAATAATAAAATTTTATTGCGAAACATCTGTTATAATTAATGAAATATCTAATTTATTCTTGAATTTCCATCAATCCATACTCTAAGAAATAAATTATGGGTTTATGACTACTGAAGTAAGAAACAAATCTTTTAGAATTTATTTTTTCAGTGGTAAAGTTTAACTCGAATTTTTCATCTAAAATCCAGTTGAAACATATAAGTGTATTAAAATCCATAAAGTATTCTTTTTAAAGACTTATTATGTACTAGTAATATTCCCTTTCTCATTCGTCAAACAATGGAAATTAATGATCACTAACTAAAACTAAAAAATTTAATTTAATTAAAAACCATTTAATACATTTGTTATATTGTATGCAATGCTTAGATGTCTGTAGGCAGCAATTTTTGATATCGATATCGAACCTTCCATTTTCACTAAGCTTTATTATTATTATTTTATTTTTATTTTTTGCAAAATTATTTATTGAACGTGTGTAGTCAAAAGAGTGCGGTCAAATGAACTCAAATAGTAATTAAACTAATTATTGTGAACCAATGTTTCGTCCCACTTTGCTGTGCTTCACCAGTGCTAAAAAAAATAAATAAAAAATAATAATATAACAAAGTAAGAGGATATATAATATGAAATAAAATTAAACTAATGTGTGGTTAAAATATGTAAAAGTTTATATAAAAATGAACAAAATAAATTTAAAATAATAAAATAAGATGTACGATTAAAAGTATAAATAAACAAGAATTAATAAAAAGTATTAGACAATTAATCAAAGCGGAAATAATAACAGATAAAAATTATATGATAAACATTTTTTTTTAAAATTTATTTAATGTGATTTACAACTTTACAAATAATAAATACAATAAGTTAATCTGTTGAATGTTTCATTTACACTTGAAAATCTTGGGAAGGAACCACCTGTTGGTGGTACTTCAAGCATTAATTTAAATTAGAATGTTCCGTGGCCATCTTCTTTTCAGACGCCTCGGAGGATTACTATGGGTTAGAATGAGTTAGGTGTTCGGAATGAAAAGACGCGTATTTGTTTTGGGTCAAATCTGCAACGAATGGGATGTTAAGGTCTTTATGGATGAGTTTATTGGTAACGTAATAAGCAGCATCAAGGATTGTAAGGATTGGATGCGGGAGGAATTTGATGGTTTGGTATAGCCCCAGAGCTCAATTCCATATGTCCAAATTGGTCTGATTATCGTAGTGTATAATAATTGTTTGTAGTGAATAGGAAGTTTAGAGCGTTTGTCAAGTAGGTGTAGCAATCGGAATCTACGAGCAGTTTCTTGACATTTCAGTCTTGTATGTGGTATCCAAGTAAGTCTCTTGTCAAGATGGAGTCCTAAGTATCGAATCTGTTCAACAGGCGTTAGTGGGGTATTTAGAATGGATACTCTAGGACAGGAGGGTAGAGGTTTACGACCAAGAGTAAAGGTTATATGCTGTGATTTGTCAGGATTTTTCAAAAGAGAAATATATTTTTTCTTTCAAATGTAAGATCTTTTGTTAAACGTCGAATTCTTCCACTCGCCTACCTTGTTTATACTTTGCATCCGCCTCAAGCAGATTAAATTCGGATTCTTTAGCTTTCCTTCATTCAGAAAGGTGGATTTCCTCTTTTGTTTATTATTTTTCTTTTTTTCTTGACCATTATTATCCATCTTTTTGCGAGTTCTGTATTTTAATATTATTCTCTTACTCTATTACATTATTTTACTTGTTTGTTTCTCCTTTATTCCTGAAGAAGCACATCTGTTGCGCCCAACATGTGGTCCACAAATCGATTATTGGAACATGTGATTTTTATTAAGTCGAAAACACAAAGCAACTACTTTCTGTTGTTTTTTATACTGAAAATAGACAGACGACTTCTTAGAGTCTCCGTGTGCACACACATATCGTCTCCATTGTCTCCTCACTAAATACTCGTAGTTGCCAGCATTCTGGCCATCTGCACCAGCTTAAATTATTTATTTTTTAGACTACTTCGACTCATCCTCCAAGAGGACAAGGCGGCCAGACGTACGTCCATCTACCTCCACCAGAACATCCACTGAAGACAACCACAAGCAGGGCCCCACCGATCACCGGTGATATAAGACTTGTTTTCTTCTCTCTTTCGTTCAATTCATGTAATTTTGTAATAATTTTTATGTTCCTTTTATTATGTTTACTGATTTAAAAATAACAAAATTCGGCTATACTTTTTCTTTCACTGCTTTTCACGGTTGGGTAAGGTGCCTTTTTGAACCCTACCAACCGTAACATTTTTAACCCGCCCGGAGGACCATAATATGTTGGCAGCAACAACATCTGTTTACATAGGGACCTGCTCGTGGTATACTGCAGGTGTCCCCGAGTGTAATTTTATGATTATAATTAAAATGTGTGGAAAAGGGGGGCTGGAAATTTTGAGACACTTTCTACTCATAAAAACATGCATATATTTCCTTCGTTATTTATAATGTTAATTCCCTGGAGGGGCAAACTGGTTAGTGAGTTAGTTCAGTAATCTTTATTTATAATAGTGTAACAATAGAGTGTTGGGGTCTCATATATTCTATTGGCTTATCTGAGTGACGTCTTCGCCGCTGCGGTGACGTATCCAAACCGCTTCCTGTACAAGTTCAGCGGTTGGCGAATATGGTGAACACCATGTAGCCTCGCCTGGTATCTGAAGAGACGTATTCGTACCTCCGTGGCTGGCCAGCGTGTCCTGGACCCTGGCGTGATAGTAGGAGTAGGCAAGGTCCTAGCTTGCATAGTGCATTGGCTGGTGCGGCATTGCAGTCACAGCGTCTTCGGAGCCTTCCGGTGTCCGCGGAAAGGGGGGGCATCAGAAAATGAGACCCCCGACCCCGACTTTATATAAATTCAAAAAAACAACGGCAAAAATCGGATTACTTAAATCCGACAACATCTTTGTACATCTTTTTTAATTTTGAATATTTTCTTTACTATATTATATTCATTATACTCAATCTTTTAATTTTATTTAATTTTTATTTTTTATCTATATATTTTTTTAATATAATTTCTCCTCTTTATTTTGCTGTCTGCCTATATTTAATATTTCCTGAAATTTTCTAATATTATCTTTACTTTTAGATTTATGTATATATTTTCGCTTTCATGCGTAACGTATTTGCCGTCTACCAATCCCACCCCTCTATCCTGTTAGTATAGTTCTTTGCATTTGCCTTCAGCTTATTCTTGTACCTCCATTCAATAAGGAGTATCCTACTTTTTCATTATTTTGCTTTTTTGATGACTATATTTTATCCTTTTTTTCCGTCTTCTCGAGGGCTGCACTACTGGCAATAATAGGATAATAGTTTTGTAAATTCTAATTTTTATGGTTTTCGATAGAAGGCGCGAGCTAAGCAGTTTCGAAATTATTTTTATATAAACTTTTACATATTTTAAATCATGTTTAGCCATACCCAAGTTTGCTTTTATATGATGTCATTTATCCTCTTACTTTGTTACATTAATTTAGTTTTTTTAATCTTTTTTATTCCAGATAATTCCTAAAATCCCAATGTATTATAGGGGTATTCATGATGTTGTGTTAAATGTTATATGTTTTACCATGTTAAATGTTATAACTATAGGATTGTGAGCAGCCCTATTTGAAGTCATGTTAAACGTTAAATGCATAAGAGTCCCTAGCGGATTTTCTCAGCAACTTGTTGTATAAGCCTTTATGTTTATAACCTTCTTTCCAGACCTTCATGTTATTGTTTACTTCAGTTTTGATTTAAGTAATTAATTAAAACATGCCTAGAGTGAGTAAAAAGTGGAATTTGTGTGAAAGTTTAGCTTATGAGTGTCTTATTGATCTTCAAACTTGTGAAGAAGAGAATGAAGATGAGCTAATTGATAACTGTATTGAAAGTCACAACAACTAATATGGCGGCGATCTCAACTGGTCTATTGTGTGACGTCATTCTCGATTTAACTGACCAAGTAACAGACTCTAAGCCATGTTAAATGTTATTTCGTTTTACCACGGCAAAAGAAGGCAATTTTTTTCGATTTAACACGAGTTTTTGCATTTAACACGCTTTAACATAGATCATGAATACCCCTTATGTATACAATGTATATTGTATTAAAAATCAGTATTTATGTCGATATCCTGATGTCGATAAGGGACGGTCCTATATCACTTTTGGAATATTAGCTTAAAACGGGAAGAGGAGACTTAAGATAGTTTATTCATTTTTAATATTTAAAAAGCACCTAAAATTGAAAAACGGGGTAAAAATCCTCCACTCCGGCCCTTCAAGGTAGCTTTACTTATCTGAATTCTCAAACAGGCAATTATAGCAAGTAGGTTGGTCGATCTACGACATGTCACAATATCACAAGAGGAGGTCATAACACAGATAATCCTTCCCGCCCCGGAGCGGCAGTTCTATATCCTATATATGTTGTTCTTAGGGAACTTTGACCTTAATTATTTGTCTCTTCTATTATATACATTGCTTTTGTTTTAAAATACTAATAAAAAAAATAAATAAATGTAGTTTATATAAAATTACTTTAAAGCAATTCTATTTTGGATCCCGAACAACGTGGTAACAGTAGAAAATTAGATCTCGAAGCGAGAAATTTCGCTGGCTGTTTGAAAACGAAGCTTGCTCGCCTACATATTAAAGATGCTTCATTCCATATTACAACTTCTAGAAGTATGAGAAGTTGAAAGTCGTTTGAATTTCAATACGACCCGTTCCGTCCTGTTGAATTATGTTAATGCGTGAGCAGAATTAGGCCTTCTTTATACTGAGCAGGAGTCAATATATATGCACGAAGTTTTCAACAGCCACCGACAGTTTCGCTCAACTTGTTCAACAGTATTATAATAATAATTCTTAGTAATTATACGAAGATAAGCCATTCATGACATTGGTTGTTATTGTTAGGACAAGAAAAATGGTTGCACCCAATTCTTTGGTAACAGACGGGGATGGATGTCACTGGCGAGATCATGCATCAATTGCACAGCTAATCTATAGATTGTTTTATATATCTTTATAATTTTTAAATATAATTTATAATTCGTAAATTAATATATTTATTAATTTATAATCTTAATATTTTCTTGAGTCTGGTAATTTTTTAATAAATAATTCAAACACTATCCATTATAGTCTCAAAACTTTTTATTTCTTTTATACGTCCAACGTTTCGGCCAATCCGGCCATCTTCAGGGACAATCTACTCAATACCACTTTGAAAACATATAATTTAAACCACTCTAAAAACTTCAATCAGGCTATTCTGCCCTGGTCAAAACATTAATATATAATTAGTCAATTATCCATTAAAACACAGTCAAATTTATTTGTCTGCAGACACTTTTAAAAGTTTATTAATAGTGTCTGCAGATAAATGGATAATTGACTAATTAGATATTAATGTTTTGACCTGGGCAGAATAGCCTGAATGAAGTTTTTAGGGTGGTTTAAATTATATTTTTTCAAAGTGG
>NW_027109535.1:236269-237977 GCF_000696795.3 Halyomorpha halys
TTTTCTTTCTCATTTCTGCTCCTCCAATTTCACCATTTCACAATTTTTTATTTCACCCGATCAACAAATTCGCTCTCCGGGATTCACCCTCCCAGATCCTCTTCATTGACCCGCTGAACAAATTCAATATTATACGAAAATGTGAGATCAGACCATCATTCATAGTCACAGGAGTAGATCAGTTTACCAAAAACAAACAAATAGATACATTTTACGAGAATAAGACTAACATATAGATTAAAAGGAAGAAATAATAAAAAACTGATGACAGGAAACAATTGAATGGATAAAAAAAACAATAGTACTAATAAAATACAATAATCTAATGAATAAATACGTTAAAACACAGAAATTAAGATGTCAACATATTAAAATAAATAAATAAAACAAAGAATAATCTCGGAGCTAATTCCCACGCAGGTGATGGTGTCTGATCCCAGGGGAGTCCAAAATAATATTTTCCGCCAAGATCGCAATATCCCCAATGCTAACACCTAGGCCTTCTAAGAAGCTCCTTGTTCTATCTGGTATTGTTCCGCGAGATCCAAACCAGAGGCCTCTCGCAGTGAACTCTCTCTCTCCGAAGGTCTCGCCTCGTCTTTAAGGAAGGGGACGCATTTTTCGAATGTCAGGAGTGCGGGTAGCCTCGGGGCTAACTCCCAGGTTCTGAGTTCGAATCCGGCTGGGCTGAAAATTGTTTACTATTACACTGTAGAGTTCAACCAACACCCGGGGTTCTTGGAGCCCTCCTGGAGTCCACCCAGCCTCTTAAATATGGGACCCTTAATTGGGTAAAAATCTGGCGGTCGACTAATTCTGACCAAATCACCTCCTTGCACAACCGTTGTTCTGATAATAGTACTTACAAAGTATTGAATTCCTGACCCGTTATAGGTTGTAGCGGTACAGATTTTTTTTTTTAATATCTATTATTTCTGGGTCTGCTGGTGTTTCTCAAGGTAATATCCTCGGTGGTATATAATATCCACTTATTCCTGTCAACGAGATCCTCTACCGCGGTCTTCATCTGGACAAACGACTGAAATCCTCATACAAGACAGAAAAAGACAGGAAACTGAAAGTCGATTCGAACTATTACAGCACTTATCAGAAAAACTGTCTAAACTTCCAATCCATTACAAAAGAGTGGTGCACGTCACTATAATAAGTCCTATCTAATAAGGACATATGGAGTTGAGCTTTGGGGCTCCACTAAACCTTTGAATTCCCCTCGTACCCAATCCTTACAATCCAAAATCCTTCATTAAATCATCAATGCTTCTTACTTTATCACAAACCGAATAATTCACTAAGACCTTAATGTTCCATAGGTAACCGATTTAGCCCAAACCATATATCAATCCTTCCATAATAAACTCACTAACCACGCAAACCCGTTTGTTTCTAACCTTGCTTCCTGTCCTATTCCTGACAATCCTCCGAGGCGCCTGAAAAGAAAATGGCCACAAGACGTGCTAATGTAAAAACCTCATTAGAGTGGTACCAATGGGTAGTTTCTCTACAAGCCTGTATAATACCATTATAATCTAAAATCAAATTCACTAGAAGTATTATAATGTACAGTTGTACATTTCTATTAAGATATTAAATTACATAAAAAACCAACTCTTTTTTTTTAAAAATACCCTTTTTCCATCTTTTGTGTGTACTGTATTATATATACATACATACATATATATATATATAT
>NW_027109535.1:238559-240793 GCF_000696795.3 Halyomorpha halys
TTTTTAAACTTATTTATCTATTCAAGTGTTTCCTGTAAATATTTTATTTGTTGCTATTTCCGTTTCCATTAATTGTCAAATACCTGTTATTATTCTTATTTAATTTTTACGTTTAATTGTTAAGGCCGATCTGGACATACGGCGTTGAGCTTTTTCTCGTATCTAACCCTTACAATCCGAAATCCTTCGTAAAATCCTAAATGCTAATTGTCACAAGTAACATCATCCATAAAGACCTTAATGTTCCATTTGTAACCGATCTAGCCCGAACCAGATATCAATCGTTCCATTACAAACTTCAGTCAAACCCATTAGTTTCTAATCTTGCTTCCTCTTTTATTCCGGACAATCCTCCGAGTCTGAAAAGAAGATGGCCATGAGACCTTGTATTGTAAAAATGTTTTTAGTGCTACCAATGGGTAGTTTATCTACATGCTTGTACTATACCATTATGATTTCCTCAAATTTACTTGATGTATTTATATATAGTTGTAAATATCAATAAATAAATTACAAAAAAAAAAAACCTTTGATTGTACATCTTTTTTCATTTAAGTTTACAAAATTTAAGTGTTTGTATTTTTTATTTAGACCTGAAGAAGCCCTGCAACGTGGGGTGAAATGTTGGCTCAATATAAATAGTTTCTCTACTATTTGAGTTTTTCGCACCCGGACCATGTTTCTTTTACTATTAGGCATGGTCAATTAGCCATTTTGTTGATGTTAATTTTTTTGTAAATATTTGTTTTTAATTTTTTGTATTTTTTTTTTAATTACAAAATGAAATTCTATCAGACAACTTAAAATTCACCGATATCACCCATATTTAAATTGCTCCTCATTCAGAGCAAATTGAATTTGCAAATATATTCCGAGTCTCTATGACACGAGAGGCAGTGAGACAGTTACATCGTTCATTGCCGCTTTAAATTACGCGATTTTGCCGAGGGTAATAAAGCGCTCTATTTGCATTTATGAAGGGAGTGCTGACGCTCGCTGTCCGAACGGACAAGGTAATTTTTACGCAAATGGGGTCTGGTGAAACATGTTGATTAGTATGTTGGTATAGATGTTAATTTGCTCATATCACTTCAGTCAAAAGCCAGTTCGCTATGTTTTAACAGTTGCTATACTTTAATGTCGTTTTTCAAACTTGATGTTAATCATTCGGTTAAAAAATATCGTTGGAAAATGTTTGAAACGTAAATGTTAAATCAAAATTTTCTGTTCAGGTTTTCTTTCTTTTTTTTTTTTAGTTACTGTTTGTACTTTTTTTTATTATTATTGTATTGTAGAGAATTTATACAATAGGTCACAAATTGAAGGCATGAAGTATTTGTATTTAAATTTTCATTCTTGAAATATACACATGAAGACAATACATGAAGAAGAAGAAAAAAAACGTAAATGATGATAATAGAGCTCTCTGAATTAAAAGAAAAAAATAATAATAAAGAAAAATATATACAATATATAAAAATACTCTCATTAGTATGAATAAAAATAAAAATATAAATTTATGTTTAAAATATAATAAAATAAAACTAAAAACAAAATATAAAAATTTTTTTTTTATTTTTTTGTTCAGTTACAAGTGAAATTTGATTTTAGATTATAATGGTATGTAGATTATACAGGCTTGTAGAGAAACTACCCATTGGTACCACTCTAATGACGTTTTTACATTAGCACGTCTGGTGGCCATTGTCAGGATTGTCAGGAATAGAACAGGAAGCAAGGTTAAAAACAAACGGGTTTGCGTGGTTAGTGAGTTTATTATGGAAGGATTGATATATGGTTTGGGCTAAATCGGTTACATATGGAACATTAAGTGAATTATTCGGTTTGTGATAAAGTAACGAGCATTGATGATTTAATGAAGGATTTTGGATTGTAAGGATTGGAGCACGTCATTTGAGTTTTGTGGCTCCACTAAACCTTCGAATTCCTCTTGTATTTAATTCTTACTATCTAAAATCCTTCGTAAAATCCTCAATGCTCCTTACTTTGTCAAAAATAAAATCATACATAAAGAAGTTAATGTTTAACACGTAACCGATATCTAGTCCGAACCAGATATCAATCCTTCTATTATAATCCTTTTATTTATTTATTTTAATATGTTGGCCTCTCTATTTGTGTGTTTTAACGTATTTATTCATTAAATTATTTTATTTTATTAGTACTATTGTTTTGTTTTTAAACTTATTTATCTATTCAAGTGTTTCCTGTAA
>NW_027109535.1:241394-242996 GCF_000696795.3 Halyomorpha halys
TTTTTATGTAAATATCATCAAATAAATAAAAAATGAATACACAATTATTAAAATTAAATTTCTGAAATTCAATTTAATTTTCTTTCTTTTGTAGTTTTTGATATTTTTATCTCAAACCAAACAAGAAGATTTATTAATCCTCAAGGGATCCTGGTACTGGAAAATTTAAGCCCGTTTATATATTTGAATATTTTTTTTTTTGAAAACACTCAAGCATGCAAGCATTCAGTTAGAGATAATTAGAAAATTTGATTAAAATTAACACTTAACTTAGTTTTTTTTTTTCATTCAAATTAACAAATATTTTGATTTCTTAATTTAATATTTTTTTTACATAAAATTTTTTTTGAGGTTAGTAACTTCCAGTTGAATGAACTTTGTATTAAATTATCATAATATGGTACAACGTTTCGGGACCACTGTCCCATATTCATGTACTCTAAACCTCATAATTTCATATATTTATACACTGTTCTCTCTTGTCTACCATAACTTATTTGTGCATCTTCTCCTCTCCTTAGCACAGCCATTACTCGGTACTGGTAAACTCACCAGACTTACAAAAGAGAAAATCCAGATTTTTTTTTTAATTTAGTCTCTTAGAGGCCACGAACGTCCGAACGTGTTGAGCCACAATATGTACAAGTGGATTCATGTGAGATAACCGATTTCAATGACATTTATTTTGGTGATGCTAGGTCCAAAAATATTAGAAAAATGTCCGAATATTCTTGCCAATGTGCCCTAGCAAAAAAACAAAAAAAAACATATATATATTATTTTATTAATTTTATCTATTATCGTATTCCGCTTTTGCTATTGTATGTTTTGAATGGTTATTATATACCTACCAATTTGTTATGCTTCTTTATGCAGAATGAGAACAAAATATTGTTATTAGTATGAAATGACTTTAAACAAATACAAATTTACAAAAAACAATAAATGTTTCCAGCGAAGAGGCCAATAAAATTTTGGTTAAGAAAAATCTTGTTAGATCTTTGCTCAGGATTTTTATAACCTTTAAATATGAATTTTCGTATAAATCATGAATTATACATTCTTTCATAGAATTTTAAGAAAATTTATTTTCTGCCGGTGTTTAGCACTAAAAAAAAATATTCGTAACTCCTTATAATTTTATCTAAATTCAAAGTAACTCTTAACATGCGCATTGTTCAATTTCCATTTGTCCAACCAATTTCAACATCTTTAAGATTTTATGTCTTTATAACGGATAAAAAGTGTTTTTTTTTAAAGAAAAAGAAAAGAATTAATACTAATTGATTTGTAATTTGGTGTAGAACAATTAAAACCATTGCAATTGTATTAAATGGGTTTAAATGAGCACAAAATCAGGGAAAAAACAAAAGTTTGTTTTTTCAAGTCGTTTGGATTTTAATTTTTTAAGATTAATTTTCCTTCCATACCACAAACATTGCGAACAAGGACACTGAAGAAGTTTGCTCCTGTGTGGCACGAACTGATAGAGCACGTCTTCTACTTAAAGGAGTCTCCCAACAGAATTTTCAAACACCTTTGTATGAAATGAAATTATTTATCATCTATTTTATAATACATCTAATAAATATTATTATTATT
>NW_027109535.1:243576-262360 GCF_000696795.3 Halyomorpha halys
GGAGTTGAGCTTTGGGGCTCCACTAAACCTTCGAATTCCTCTCGTATCCAATCATTGCAATCCGAAATCCTTCATAAAATCCTCAATGCTACTTGAAGACAATCAGGCATGAAAGACCACTAGGATCAGTTGCCGGACTTGTTTTCCCCACCAGTTACCAATTCCAAAGAAGAGGGAAAACATTAAGAAGTATAAAGTTTTAACAATGAATCCTTACACACCTCAATGCTCCTTACTTTGTCTCAAACAAAATCATACATAAAGACCTAAATGTTCCACATGTAACCGATCTAGCCCGAACCAGATATCAATACTTCCACTATAAACTCCCTAATCAACCAAACCAATTAGTTTCTAACCATGCTTCCTCTTCAATTCCTGAGAATCCTCCGAGGTGCCTGAAAAAAAGATGGCCACGAGACCTGCTAATGTAAAACGTCATTAGATTGCTACCAATGGGTAGTTTCTCTACAGATTACTTTTGACTGAGACCAAATTTACTAAATGTACAGTTGTAAATAGCAATAAAAAATAAAAACATTTAATTACTTATATATTCGTTTTATTTCCCTTTTTTTCTTATTACTTTATTTTTATCTATATTTATTCTGTACAATTATTTACTTTAATCATTCTATATATCTATTTATTCCTTGTTTTTGTTCTTAGCCCTGATGAAGGCTAGAAATTCTGGCCGAAACGTTAGCACTGATTAATAAGTTTTTTAAAAACTTTTTTGTGTTATTTTCTGACCGCATCCCCAACTATCTCATAGATATTATAAATACTAACAAATATGATAAAATGTAGGTTTAAATGATAAACAGATAAGTAAAGTGAATCTGGCAAAGGTAGAATAACGGTAACAAGTAAGAAGGAAATAATAAAAATTACAAGAGGGAACATTTTTTTTTCCTGTTTATCATTTATACTTTTTAATATATCTGTTACTATTTCTTTTACAATCCTATCACACATGACTGACTACACCTATTTTTAATTAATTCCCTATTTATTTTTTCTTAACTTAATTTGTCTCTTATTATTTTTCTTATAATGTTTTGCTCTATTTGTATATTTATTCTAATATTCTTATTATATCTTACATTAATTGTATATTGTTTTCATCTAACCCTGACGAAGCCCTGCAGAGTGGGGCGAAACGTTGAATATCTTTTTTATTATTTTGTACCTTGATTGACAGCCACCCGTAGTATCTTCCTTCAATCTACTTTATACGGTCCATTATAATCTTATAATATTTTTTAAATCAGTTGAACAAAATAACTTTTGAACAATTAAAATATGTTCATTGAAAGTGGCTATTTTCTTCAGAGGAGCTATTCCGCTGCGCCAATAAAATCTCTTTTCCGACCCTCACGCTTGTTCCTCGTCCAATGAAAAATGGCAGAACAAAAAGAGCCGTAAACCACCGAGAATCTCTCCTATTACCCTTAATCCCCTATTTCCTGCTCTTTTTATTTTTTTCCCCTTCTTTCTGTTCCTCTCCTTTTCCTGTTCAAGCAATAAACGTTTTATGGCTCTTACATTAATGATGAAACCATGATAATAACAAGATGTTTCTCATTAAAATAAAACAAAATATTCAGAATAATTTTTGAACATTGAACATTGATTGAAACTAGAAACATCATCTTGCTACTTTACATTAATAGTGGCGCATTACGTTCATTATAAATTTCTGACTATGACACATGTGTACTCGCTGTTAATAATAACCTTTAATTGCATCCCATACCACAGCCCTCGAAAAATGGTGTCGTAATTGGAGGATTAAAATAAATTCCAACATATCCCATCAAATTACCTTTACCCTACGTCGTAAACCTACTGACTGCCCTACAGTATACTTCAATAATGTTGCCCTTACCCCTGTCGAACAGACCCGCTACCTTGGACTAAATCTGGAGAAACGACTAACCTGGAATCCTCACACACGACTGAAAAGACAGGAAACTGCACGTCGATTTCGACTATTACAGCACTTACTAGACAAACGGTCTAAACTTCCAATTCATTACAAAAGACTGATTTACATGACAATAATCAGGCCCATCTGGACATACGGCGTTGAGCTCTGGGGCTCCACTAAACCTTCGAATTCCTCTCGTATCCAATCCTTACAATCCAAAATCCTTCGTAAAATCCTATATGCTCCCTACTTTGTCACAAATACAACTATACACTACTGTGTGGTAGAAAGTCATGAGTTTACATCGAAGGTTAAAAGAGATTTGTTGGGATTTATTAGAATTTATATTAATTCTGTACTTGTGAGACCATTCTTCAAGGGATTCAATGGAAAGTGGATTGAAGGGTTTAGGATACAATAGAGGGTCATTAGAAACTGACATTTGTCATCGTGTCTAGTATAGTGTTAGGATGGATTATGATATCAGCTGTAAAAACTGTACAAAAGATAGGAACAAGGATACTACCCTGAGGTACTCCAGCAGACTGAGGAAAGAGGAATGAATATAAGCTGTTGTGATTTATTTTCAATAATATGCCTGAGAGATAAGAACAGATAATGAGGAAGTAGGTAGGGGCTAGAAACTACATGAACTTTCATTTATCACCCTATACGAAGCGAGACAGTACTGTTATAGGCTATAGCAGCAAATATTTGTGTGTTTTTGTATGTGTGTAAATGCAAATAAATCTCAGATTCCCGATAAAAAGCATGTTTTTATTGTATTTTGTTTACATGAAACTCTAAAAATATTTGAGAACTCTAAACGTAATGACATTTAATGTTAACAGTATTTTTGAAGAATGCGCAAATATTATCAAGCATTAAAAATTATATTGTTTATTGAAGGGTATTTCTCTATTATCGCATGTTTAATTATAAATGATACTTGAAAATGAATTTATTTTAATACTACATTTTATTTGTTTTTTTAAATTATTACATATATTGAATCAGTAATATTTATTACTGAACTACAGACAAGAGTAGGGAGAAGTAAGACGGTAATTCAAATATATATAGGACAAAATAGTGAAGATAATATAAACTAGACAAATTAGTTTGATAATTATAACGAAATATTACAGCTGTATAATATTTGATCGTAACTGAATACGAAATATTGCAAAAATAAAATATATACATATAAAAAATAAATATAAAAATAAAAAATGCACAAAAATATTAAAATACATTTATAAAATATTGCAATCTGATGCTGTTTTTGAACACAAAATCCCTGCAAAGTGGAGCGAAACGTCGGCTGATAACTGTTTTTTGTTTCTTCTTGACTGACAATATAATAATAATTCTTAGTAAATAGCAATTATTGTCTCCTTGCTTTCATTTTATTTTATTGAATAGCCATTGTTTTATTTGTTAAGCTCTAAAGAAAAACATTTTTGGTTTCTTATTTGGCCAATATTTAGAAGTGTCAAGACTCGATGTTATAGTAGATTGAGGTGTATAAATATAACTCTATTGTATGACTGAAAATGACATTATTCGAACATTATGTCGTTACATGAAACGTCATCATCACAACAATCACAATCAGTGCTGATTTGAGCTCATTCGCATCGGCTGATCCGTATCAGAAAATTCTCTCGTTGTTGCAAAATATTAGACCAATGCAATGGGGAAACATTTAGGAAAGAGTAAATTAGAATATTAGTACATTCTCAAGTAACGATTTTTGGTTTCTTTTCAAAACAAACTTTTTTAAAAAAAAAAAGTTGTTAGAACAATTTTTTGTCTGACTTGTGAAAATCCAACATTTTTATCTAGACATTTATAAATTTTCTTTCATTCTACATTTATAAAGTAATAATTTTATACTTCCTTTAAACTTAACTCTGAAACTAACATACCTTGTAATTGAACAAGCCAAGCGAATTTAATATAATGTATAAAATTTTTGTTTTTGTACTTTTTTCCTATTACGAAACACAAGTCTGAAAGGGTTTTTTCCTTAACAACGGCTTTTGTCTTGTTTAAAATATATCCTTGATTTTCTTCAGCGCTTTATATTCAGAAGACCTTCGAAGAGATATTCATGAGAATGAAATTAGGAAATAAAAAAACAAATAAAAAATTAATAAATAATATTTGGAGATAGTAGATAACAATCATAGCTGTTTTCCACACACAAATCAGTTTTATTTTTTCCTAAAAATTAAGTTGGTATTGTAAAAGTGAAGGATGTAACAGAAATTTTTAATACCAGAAGACCCAGCAATACTTTGGTATTGTTATAATGCAGGGAATATTCAGCTTTCCAACGGTTTTATTAACACAGGAATTGGATAAAATCTTCATCATCATAATCATTATATCTCCTTTACCGCTTGCGGAGTGTGGAGTAACGATTTGTAGAGTTTGGACCATTGCGCTTCTCCTGCTCCAGTCCATATCCCACCCCTTGAACGTCTCCTAAACACTTTACTTCCAGGAAATGTGAAGTATTCCTCTTGACCTTCTTCCCTCCATGCGAGTCTTATACATCTTTTTGGCAGTTCTTTCCTAGTCCATCCTAAGGAGGTGTCCGAACCACTCACAATTGCTCCTCTAGGATATTCTTAGTCGGTTTAACCCTGAGGCTAGTCCGTATGATGATGTACTCCATCTCGTCGTGTCCTTCCTTCCACCTTACGAAGATAACGCATCTCCATGTATTGGATCCAACTCTTGTGTTTCGAAGTGATAGTCCACGATTCGGAAAAGTAGGAAAGAATAGGGAGAAACATCGATAAATAGATCATTATTTTAGTTTTTCTCGTCACCTTCCTTTTACCCAGAAACCCCTTGGAAGCAAACAAAATACTCCTCCAGGTGCACCGAGTCTCCGTTCGTTCTGATCACTCATTATTCTCTGGTGTTTCTTCTCTATCCTCATACATTTGGTCTTTTCCGGGTTAATTCTCCTGTTTATCGTGGTCATTTATTTTTGATAAAATGCAGAGGAAATATGAACGATTATACACACAATAATCACCTGGATAAAAAATAAATGCTCCAAATATACCAAGTTGAAAATTTTCTAAATTTTAATTTCTTTGAAAAATCGAATTTGAAGGCTTCACACGGCGCTAAAGAAGAATATGATTTGCTTTTTCTTAAAAAAATTTTGACCTCCTTTCCTAAAGTCCTCATTATGTTTTTCGTTTTGTTTTTTTAAATTTTTAGTAAATAAAAAATCACTTAATAGAATCAGTAATATTTTTTTTCTTATTCTTCATAATGAGGCAAATCGATTAGCGTATAATCACAGTGTAAAAATGTATACTTTTTCAGCTATGCGCCAAAAGTGCTTAATTTTGTTAATATATATTTTTTTAATCCTGAACATTTAGCAAAAAAAATTACAGCAGTGTATAAAGTACCAACAAACAAATCTTGATTTTTATGTATTGCATGAGATATATGTATAACCTTTTTTTTTTTATTTCCTTAGAAGGTGGTTGGAGCTGCGGTTAAACATAAACAAAAAATAATTCTCAACGATTTATCTAACTATAGGCTAATAAATAATTGAGAACTGCATTTGTTTCTTTTTGACCACTCTTTCTTCTTTTTTAATTTTATTTATTTTTTTCTTTGACACGAATTATGCTGTGTTGCTCGTTGGGACTTTTATTGCAATCACTAGCATACTTTTTGAAAATTGAATTTGTGACCTGGATATTTTTTCATAATTGTTTTCTATTACTGACCATATCTGAAATCCATATAAAATTACAGGGTATACACATGGTTCCAATACCTTTTACCTTAAATCCTGAGGATAGTTGAATTTTAAAAATTTGTTTTTGGCACCAGTATTTTTTTCCATTTCATGTTAAACCTTTTGTTCATTTCTTCTTTTCAATTTTTGAATAAAATGGATTATTCTCAATAAATATAAGAAGATGGTCAGAGTTGCGGTCAACAAAGAAAAAATAGTTTTTAACTATTTAATGTCGGACGTTATTTATTATTTTTATTATTATAGACGTTATTATAGTCACTATTTGTTAAAATTTATTACAACAATCTCAATCTTAACAAATAGTGATAAAGAATTTTAATTTTTATTTTAATGTGAAATTTGACTAATTACAGAAATTGTTGACCTAGGAAGACTAGCCTGCATGAAGTTGTGTTTTTAAATTATATAGTTCAAAACTTGTATGAAGATTGTCCCTGAGGATGGCCGAAACGTCCGAAACGTCGGGCTTGTAAAGAAAATAAATTTTTTTGAAACTATAATGGATAAAATTTAAATTATTTATTTAAACAACATTAACCAGTCTTAAGAAAGTAGTTAAGATTATAAATACAATAATTTATATCAAACTATCAATAGTGTTCATTAAATTTATAAACATCCTCAAATATAACAATAGCGAAGCATTATTGGGTCAGGTAGTGTATTTATATTTGTGTTATTATTAAGCAACAGGCCGATCATCTTCATTTTTAAATAAGTTCTTGCTAATTAGTGGTCATGTTTCTAACCAGCCCTATCTGCGTTCAGTTGGTAATATTTTTGGACATTTAGAGTGTTTTAGTTAACATTACCGCCTGGAATCAGACCTTTTCTTTTTTTTTTTGCCTTTGACTTCAATATGAATTACTGGTAATGATTCGTTTGTGTATTGTTGGTTAGACATCGTCACCGGACCCTGCCAGCGAAAATAGTTATCAGAGAGCCGTACAGACGTAGGCCCACCAACGTGTGAACAATTGGACTTGAAAAATCTATTCTGACCTTTAGGAGTGGATAATATTCTCTTCAGGACCCATCTCGTCTCTGACCCTTCGGAGTCGTTCAGTAGTATTTATTTTAATTTTGTATACTTGATCCTTGCAATTTATAATTTATTTGCTAATTTTATTTTTGTTTAAAAGGCCTTTTATTTTATTCATATTTATTCTTCTATTTTCCTTTATGTTTTATGTTATTAAGGCCTTCTACAAAAAGATATCGCCAATTTGAGTTGGCTTTAACACTCATAATCATTGTCTTATTAATATTAATGTTAGACATAATTATAATTCAATGATAATTTATCATTATGTTATTACCTGAAGTTTATTTTGTTTCATTTAAAAGATTATTGAAGAAAATAATTTAAAAGGCCAAGTACACAACGGGCTATCTTCTCTTTACATCTTATGCTTCGCAAGACTGACCACTGACTTCCTATGGCAGGTTTACCATTAGGGATGACAATTCCAGATAGCAGTTATTCTCGGCACTGCATTGGACATTGGACATTACTATGCAAAGCGATGCCGGTTCGACCCACGACCACGATCAGTCTCTTTAACGACCCTATTAGCATTCCATACATTTGCCTTTTTTCTACTGTCATTACGGTCGAGTTTGCAATAGAAGCCAACCGTGAATTTTAAAATGGCTACCTGATTTGTCGTTCAGGGAAAACGTAATAGAAGCATTGAATAATTTATTGCTTCAATAATTCCACGAAAGCCAGCCAATAGAGTCACAATTGTGTAAAAATATTTTACCCTTTTATGATTTCTCTGAATAAGGCTTGTGGGAAATCTGAACAAATAATAAATAAATCAAATAAATATTTTTAAAAAATACATGCATCAGCTAATCACAATATCATAAATACCAAATAGAAACTTCAGCCACGGCAAAACATCACTCCTAGGCATCTAAACATATACTTAAAGAAAATAAGAGGTTACATATGTACAACAAAATTTGTATGTCACTACAAACAATGCTACGAGCACTTAGCCACAACAGTACGATTGGAAGAATCATAACAGAAAATAATACTGGATTATCATAGCACTCTAAAATTTAATAAAATGTTCTTTGATTTTTATAAAGTTCTTATATTGCCGTGCTCTTATAAAAAAACAACTAAGTTTCTGTTATCTGTGGAAAATTCCCTTCAAAATAAACGTTTTGACCTTGGCGTAAACGGCATTTGAAAATATATATACAAAATCAAAAACAAATTATTAAAAATATTTACTCTCATTTTCCTAAACATGTTATTAACTTCTCAACTCCATAACTGAAAAATTCAGAGTTTTATAAACAAAAATTAAATCAGGAAATGCTTTTTTAATCAGAGAATCATTTTCAAACATTTTACTTTTAAAGAACTTGTCAAAATTTGTGAACAGATAGAAATCTGTTGGAGATACGTATGGCGAATGTGAGTGTGGAAGGACTTTCTAAAACAGATGGGTCAGTTTCTTCACTGTCTTGCGTTGTCGTTTAAGAGTATATGTCTCTTTCGAATAACTAATACAGGCTGGTTTTTTTTTTACAAGATCAATATCACTGCAGTACAATGTGGATGTGATGGTTTCACCCGTGAGTAAAAGGTTTTGTTTTTTAAATAATTTATTTATTGTTATTTATAACTGTATACACCTATATATACATCAAGTAAATTTGCTGTAAGTGATATAATGACATGATACAAACATGTAGAGAATCCATTGATGGAACTCCAAAAACATTTCTAGAGGAGAAGATCTCTAGGCCATCTTCTTTTCAGACGCCAAGGAGGATTAATATTTAATGAAGGAGAAGCCGGGTTAGAAACGAGTTGATATGGGTGATTGGGAGTTTATTATGGAAGAATTCTGGCCAAATCGGCAACGTATAGGACATTGAGGTCCTGATGGATGATTTGATTTGTGACAAAATATGTAGTATTAAGGATTTTGGATCAGACTTTTGTGATGAGTTGGAAGTTTAGACCGTTTGTCTAGTAAGTACTGTAATAGTAGAAATCGACGTGCAGTTTCCTGTATTTTCAGTCATGTGTGAGGATTCAAGGTTAATCGTTTGTCTAGATGTAGTCCAAGGTAGCGGATCTGTTCGACAGCGATCCAAAAAATAAAAATAATAATAAATAAATAAAACCTGAAGAGACACACAAATTAAGGCTACTTAATTGATTCCGCTATTATTCATCTCTATTTCGGTCCCAGTTTGACAGAACAGAGTTTTTTAAGAAAAAAAATATACGGTTGACCGTATGAAGTAGATTGTAGGAAGATAGTCCAGGTGGCGGTCAATAAAGTTACCTTATTGTATTTATACGTTTACTTTATAAATATAAAAATTGTTTTAAAATGTTTTGGACTGTAAGGATTCGATACTTGGAAGAGGAATTGTTTGTGAGTAAAAGGTAAAATGAATTACTCCTACCTTTAACCACCACATAGAAACCAATAATTTATCTAGATGATCATATACAATACACTTTTCATTTAATGTGATTATACTTTGATGATGAGAAAAGTCTTGTTTTTTCGCCTAGTAAGCCGTGAAACGCATGTCCCATAACGCTACAACATTGTGGTTTCTTATTTTCGATTTTCAGTGAGCAGTCGTTGACAAGTGAAATGTGAAACTTGAATTTGAATTCATCACCTTCAAAAACATGAAGCTTTACGAATGCTTTTTTTTTTTTTTAGGAAGTAGTCCGGATAGCCAATAAAGGTATCAAAGAGTAACAGAAAACTATTTCGTGTTAAACAATATTTTGCAGTGTTTCTTCATGGCTAAATAAAATAACAAGATAAAAACATTATAGAATTAACAAAATATTAAAATTAAAACATTTTTTTATGTTTATAAAGTTAGAGAGAGAGAAATACTTTATTTATCTATGCTGCCTAAATACATTAGGTTGCTATCTCACACAGCATACTTATCAATCCGTAATCGGACATATATAAATTACACATACATGGTATAATCAGAAAAAAAGAGATACAATAATAAGATATAATAAACAATTGTTTCCCCATACAGTTTCCTTTTACAATCAATTTCGGTCTGTACAATAACAAAAATAAAATTAACCAGGTGTGAATTAACTTCTTTTACTATTTTGATACCTTTATTGACCGCCTCCCGGACAATCCACTTAAAATTTATTTCATTCAGTCTACCGTATTTATTTTTCTTAAAAAATCCTCTGTTCTGTCAAACTAGGACCGAAATGGAGATGAATAACATTAACAGGGGCATTAATTAAGTAGCTCTAATGTTTGCATTTCTTCAGGTTTTATTTATTTATTATTATTTTTATTTTTTGGATCGCTGAACACCATTCTGAGATTCCCAAATATTTTTCCGGGATCCTTGCTTTGTTGTTTATCTATTTAAAAAAAAATAAAATTTTGAAACCTTGACATTTCTTTAACTCTTGTAGTTTAGCAGTTGATCGTTGAGAAAAATTTTGCAGCATATATTGTAGAAAAGCTTGTTTACTTTAATTTTTTAAAAACAATTTTTTTAATTTCAAAAAATTAGGTAGTTTCCGACTTAAATATAAATATTTTGGCAAAAAATCAAGGTTCTTGGAAAACCATTTTTTTTTTTTTTTTTTTTTTTTAAGAGTCCATATTGATGTATCACTACTTTTTTTTTTTAATTTTAGTTTCTGTTAGTTATTATGTAATGCACTGATATATTTTCTAATAGATTAAAAGTTCAATAGAGCATAGATTCCTTAAGTACTTAATGTCATAAATCAATATGTCGCTACAACAATCTTTCCCGTTTGTTTGATCTTGAATATTCACAGCAACCATGAGACAAGAAATTAAACCAATAAACTTGAGTGCAAATGATATATTTTTTCTGGAATATTTAATGAAATTTCGCTTTTTTTATTTTTTTAAGGGTAAAAATGGTGACTAACAAAGTTTAAAAATATTTTCTAAATACAATAATTTGTATCCTTAGCTGTTGATCGTTAAGAGGAGTCTTATATTGCAAAAATCTATAAGTTAAGTTAAGTTTCCGACTTATATATACATAAAATATTAAAATTTCGATTTTTTTTTTTTGGTAAAAACTCTAGCAGTAAACCTCAGGTTCGTGTTCATTGACCCCAATACCGGTGGAGGGTTAAATACGTGAATAAATTATATTCACCAAATTGGAATTTTCTGTTCTTTTTTTTATTTATTTATTTTTAATAGTCCATATTGATATATCACTACTTCTTCTTTTTTTTTTAATTTTAGTTTCTGTTAGTTCCTTCTTTATATTATAGAGTATAAACGTTTATCTTTATTATTATGTATGGCACTGATACTTTTTCTAATTGATTAAAAGTTCAATTATACCAGAGCATAGATTCGAACGAGATTCAGCGATACAGGAATATTTATCGATGGGAACGAGATAAAACCATCTTTATTGATACTTGGCTATAAAGTGATCCCTTCACCACCTGCCCCTGTGATATAGCACTCAGCCTAATGACGCTCTTGATGGATTTGACTTTGAGGGGAGCGATAAATATATATATAGTGAAATAAATACTCTGATAAAATGAGCATCATAAATTTAATTTATTATATAGTCCTTAAAAGATCAAGTACTTAAACATAAATAAATTTGTCGCTACAACAATCACGCCTATTTGTTTCAACTTGTATGTTCACACCAAGCGCAAGACAAAAAATTAAACAAATAATGAGTACGTGAGCTCAAATGGTATATTTTTTTCGGGAATAATAATAATAAAGGCCTAACAGACCCGAAGGTTCGATGCCGATACAATCGCTCTCTGTATACATCCTTCCAGTGATGCCCCTCCAAACCCAATTCTAGTAAATCAGTTTTAACGAAATCCTCCCATCTACGTTTCGGTCTAGCCAGCGGATGTTTTCCCGTTGGTTCTGTGTTTATTAACATTTTAGGGATCCGCTCGTTACTAAGCCCTACAACCTTACATGCCACAATGCTATAACTTGAATTACATTTACCGGGTGTAGTTCCCTTAATGCATTGTTTTGTAGTCACTTAAAAAAAAATTAAAATATTTTTAATAAAAGGGAAATGGTCCGGGTGAGGTCGAAGAAAAACTAAAATATTAAAGAAACTATTTATATTCAACGATTCACCACACGTGGGCTAAAGAAGATACTAACACTTAAATGATGTAAACATGAATAAAAAATTAAAAAAGATATACAATGAGACGTAAAAGTTAAATAACTATAATAAAGGGTTATAGACAATTAATAGAAACGGATTAGATTAGATTTTTATTCAGGGCGATCAACATCTAGGTTATTACACCCTTTTTACTTTATTTATCTTCTTGTCTTTGAAATTTGATAGTTGAATGTAGACTATTCCCTTTTTACACTGGTCGATATTGGTGGATTATATATTGTATAAAGTTGAGTTTCTTTCAGTAATTTTATATGGAGTGGAAACAGAATTAATAACAGATAAAAAAATTAATATGAAATAAAGTACAAACTAAGAGATGGAAAAAGGGAATGAGAATGAAATCACGTAAATTTCAGGCTAGAAGTCAGAGCCAAAATGAACTGTTCAGACAGAATGTATAGAGAAGAGTGGGGATTAACAGTTAATGTACGTTACATCTCAAAATAATTTTAAGGTAAACAGTATAGAAAATTAAAGAAAATGTTTAAAATAGGTAAACATTAAATGATAATTTGTACCTTTTCAAATTCATTGTTTTATTTTATTTTATGCAGTTTTGTAATTTCATCTTTACTCAAAGGCTCTAAAGCCTAATTTTTACGCATGTATATTATTCTAAAGGGATCAATCCCAGAATAAATAAATATTATTATTATATCATTTTATATAGGTAAGAGGATATGTATGTATGTAGACAAAAACAATTTGAATGAACATAATGAAATGTGATACAATGTGTAAGTAACTTATATATGAATAAAAAAGCAATGATAATGAAATTATTAATCATATATAAGTTACTTACCGATTGTATGATATATTTTATTTTTCTTTGATACAGTTCAGGATTCAAATTGTTTTTCAGTTTTTTAGAAAATACTGATACTACTTAATTAAATACTTACATATTTAATCTTATGCATATCTTCTTACCATTATATTTCATATTTCTTCATTGTAATCAATCTAATATTATCTATTTCCATGGTTATTAATCAACTATTCTATTTTCAATTTATTGTTATGTACATTTCATAATTTGTTAGTTTATTATTTCTTTTAATTTTTCTGTTTCTCTGAATGATGATTGTTATCTTTTTCGTTTTTTAGCCACGATGAACCTGAAATTCAGATCGAAACGTTGGTATGAATATATTTTTTTGTTTATTTGCTGACTGCATCCCCCTCATCGACCATCTTTTCCACACATTAATTTGCGGTAACCAGTGATGCGGCGAGAGGGATGCGCTGGGATCTCTTGAGCTCTGCTCTACCCCTCACACGTGGGGGATAGAGTGGGCTCAGGGATCCTCTGGTCGATTGTGTAAATATTCTATATAAGAGTGTAAATGTGACTAGAGATTATATTATTTTATTTATTTATTTGTTTTCATACACATAGTTTGATTATGTTTATTTTGTTTATCCTTCTTTTTGTATATATTTTAAGAGAGATTTTTTCATTTTTATTCTTATTTTATTTTATTTTAGTATGAATGTGATCATTCATCACTATTACCTATTGCCCACAACTGTGTGGCAGATTGTAATATCTTTCAATAAATAAAAAGTATTTAAAAAAAATAATAATAAAATAAAAATTTGCGGTCAACCATCAACAGCTCATTAAATAAAATTTATTTGAAAACGTAAAAATATGAGTACTGAGGAAACGGTGAAATCAACTACGTGCCAAATCTTTTTTTATTTTTATTTTCATCAAATTAATGCCTTTAATTTTAATTTAATTTAATGTCCTTGAAAAAACAAATGAATTAATGATAAAATTAACATGTACTACATAGAAAGTACTAGGTGAAGAGAACGATTATTCTACTTTTCTTAACATTTTTTGAGATACTCGAGCAACTGTTACCCTACGAAAATCATATCTTAGTTACGGAACTGAATGTATATTATGACAACTTATACCACATCCAGGTATAAACTTGAGATTAGGAATTACTTCAAATCTAGAGAGAAAGCATCTCTCCCCTTCTCCTTCTCTACCCTCCTTCTAGAAAGATTAACTCTTTTAATCACATTATCAATCTTAAGGTTGAAGAGGTTAATCTAAAAGGCTTTTACCTCCGGTATCCTGCTTCGTTTATTCTGTTGTTCTCTATGTTGGTAGTTTGTTTGATCAATTATTTTTTTTTTAAAACGTATTGTTTGGCATTGTGTATACATTAAAATACTGAGACTCAAAACGTTTTACGCTATAAGTTATCTCTATTAATTGTTGATTACTTAACGAAAACTATGCATAATTAATAGTCAAAATTGATAAGTGTGCCAAGTATAGGTAGGGGGAATAAAAAATGGCGGCTGTTTCAAAACCTTAAGAAACACTATTTTTTCATTCGGAGCTCTATATCTTAAATACTACCAACAATACTAGAAAACCTAAGAGCACATTATTTAAAGAAGAGTAAATTTGCTGAAATATTAGCCCTTAATGAGCTATTTATGTCCAATAGTTCTCGTGATATAGCTTTTTAAAAAGCAAAATTTCGTAAAAATCTTCTGAAAGATTAGTAGTTAGCTAATTTATTTTAAGAAATCTATATCTCAGTGTCTATTAGCACTCAAATTAAAGCTAATTTAATGGACTATAAATAGGTTTATGACCTTTACCTTCGTAGGAATAGTAGTTTTCATGATATTTGCTAAAATAAATTGATTTAAAGGTACAATTGGGACAATAAGTTTGATTTATAAAAAACTTCATTTAAGAAACCATTGGACGCACAGATGTTTGCAATTGCTCAAATTAAAGCTAATTAAATTTACTGCAAAATAGTTTATTAGGTTTATCTTTGTAGAAGAAGTATTTTCTATGATATTTGACAAAATGAGCTCACAAAATGTTAATTTATTGTTGCTCGTATAAAATGTTGGATATTCGAAAAAATATATCTCGAGATCCATAAGACGCACATATGCCTGCCAGCAATCAAAATAAAGGAAATTTAACTTACTATAAAGTAGGTTATGACACTTATCTTTGCAGGGGTAGTAGTTTTTAAAATATTCACATATGAATATAAATTTGGCAAATGAAAATTTGTCTTAACAGCTATAAATCAATTTATTATAGCAAATTTCATGTAAACTATTACTCCTACGAAGATAAACATCATAAAATACTTTATAGCTCATTAACTAGCTTTAATTTGAGTGCTAATAGACATCTGTACGTCAAATGATTTTTAACTAAAACCAGAAACAACTGTTCTTATATTTAAAACAATCCTCAGGCCACTAATGATGTACGGCTGTGAAGTCTGGGGAGCGGCATCCTTCACGAAAAGGAAAAAAACTACAATCTTTTCAAAATAAAGTCATAAGAATCGCAGTTAATGCTTCTTGGTTTATAAGAAATAGCCAATTGCATCAGGAATTACAATTGGAGTCAATAGATGATTATATCAAAAAACGGTTCATGAAGTTCCACTCTCAGTTGCCGACAGTTAAAGGAGCAGTGACCTACAACCTGGGAAACTCAACCTCAACCCGAAGACTGAAGCCCAGACTGCTGCAGGACATTCTGTTATAAATTTTTAATAAATATAAAATTAATTCATACTCACACTACCTCTATTTACTTATTATTATTATTATTCATTTTATTTATTCATTATTATTTTTTTTTTCTCTCTTCCCTTTTTCAAATTAACTTGTTTCTTTTTACTATTAGAAGACAATTGTTTGTATTATTTAAGTGTACCAATATCATTATTTTTTGTTATTAATTTTACTTTCCTCTTTTATTAAGAAGCATTATTCTTATCTATTTATTTTTTTTTCTTTTAATAAGAAAATTGTATATAGTTAGGAGTGTCATTTGTATGACTATACCCCCTCATAATCAACTGTTAAAAAATAATATATATAATATAAGTTATATCAACCATGTAAGGCCCACCAGGCCAATCTGGTATAAAAATAAAAATAATATACAAAAAAATGATTTTTCAGATATATTTTTCAAAATAAATTCGCTGACTACTGATCTTTCAGTACGTCCCATACAACATTTTTATGAAATGTTGCTTTTTAAAAAGCTAACTCTAAAAAGATAACTCTAAGTGCTGTTCCTACTTTGTGAGACATAGAGCTCCGAATGAAAAATTAGTTTTTTTATCGCTTTGAAACAGTCGCCATTTTTTATTCCCCCTACCTATACTTGGCAGACTCAGCAGTTTTGACTGGTAATTATACATAGTTTTCATTAAAGTAATCAAAAATTGGGGTGAGATAACTGCCTTTTTTCTCCTCTTCGGCTCTTGTACTAAAACATGTACTCAAGAAAAACTTAGGAGAAGAGTATAGGGAATTCATGCTCAAAATAGATTTGTAGTATTGAATCAATACTCAATAATGTTTTGAGTAAAATTAAAGTAATTTTACCTATCACCGAGTAGTAAATTCTTTACATAATTGTTTCCCGAATTTAGAATCGGATAACATGGAAGCTTGATAAATCGAATTATATTTTCCTTCAAAATCCTTCGTAAAATGCTCAATGCTCCTTATTTTGTTACTACTAAAACCATCCATAAAGACCTAAATGTTCCTTATGTAACCGATCTAGCCCGAACCCGATATGATTCCTTCCATAATAAACACCATAACCACCCAAACCCACTAGTTTCTAACCTTGCTTCCTCTTCCATTCCTGGTAATCCTCCGAGGCGCCTGAAAAGAAGATGGCCTCATGACCTTATATTGTAAACTGTTTTTAGGGTTCTACTACTAGGTAGTTTTTCTACATTCTGTATCATATCATCATGTCATTATGATCAAATTTACTTGTTGTATTTTTTATACAGTTGTAAATATCAATAAATAAATAAAAAAAAAAAATATTTCCCTTTGATATTGATTACTATTATTATTAATATTTGTTTTAATTTTACTGGTGTTTGTACTTTTTACTATGTTGATTTGATTTATTAATGCAGTTTCTTCTTAGCCAGACCATGGTAAAGGTTAGAGTTGGCGTAAGATCCAACCTGACGGCCCCATCTAACTAGCGTTTAAATGGATCTGAGCCAGATTTTTCTACATCCGTTTTCTCCGAGAGGATTTATCGTTGTGTAGAACTGATAGCATTTCTCCCTGCAGTACCCCGTCCGTTTCTTTGTGCCCTAGTTCGCGATTTACTGACTTCTCGCTAATGTTATTGAAGTGCCCAAGCGGCAACTTTACTTCCTGCTTCGAGTATAACAACCTTTTAGGATTATTGGATAAGAGATAACGTACGTTAAAAATAAACTGCTGAGTGATTTTAAAGGTCAAACTTGAAGATTTAACCGAGAATTAAATTCAGCTTGACAATCAGTTATAATCGTAAATTTTGATTTATCCTTAGTTATATGTTTATCGTTTATAGTTGCCCAAGCTCAGCGGTGAATGGGGTGAGTTAAAGGAAAATAATAAAAAAAAAAGAAATATAATCACAAAAGGAAAAAAAACAAAAACAATTAATTACTCCTTAGCCGCCACGTTATTTTTTTCTTGGAAATTACGAAAACCCCGAAGCATTATGCCCACAATATAACTAAAATATACCCCTATATAAACTATTGTTGAATTATGACCACTGGCGAATACCTTTACATGTAGATAACGGAAAACCTAGGGGTGTTACCTACCCACCTGCTGAATTATCGTAATATTCCGTGAACAACAAAAAAAACTTAAGTAAATTAACAAGTTGAAAGCAGAGATAGAACACCAGAACTATATGTACAAAAGTTTAATAATAATAAGAAATATAAGTACACAGAATGAAAAAGAAAGAAAAAAAAAATCTTATCAATTAATACAACAATTAAAACTTATAGGTTGACTTAACCTCAACTTAAATGCTTAACCTTAATAACTATATTTACATTATTATCCAAAAGAGTATAAAAGTGAATATAAAATAAAAAACAAAATAAAATTTAGTTCAAACCCCACGTAATCCTTGCATACACTCCTGGCCGAACATAAGATTGTCCGTCTCACCTTCCCCTTCTGAAGAAACGTCACTGCACTATATCCCCACTTCTAGTGTTAATGACCGTCCATTTAAGTAGAACACCATAATCTTGGTTATTTCGGTTCAAACAGTAAAGACAGAAGGCCTTTAAACTATTACCACCTCACATTGAACAATCGTAACGTGTTCCAAAATCATACTGTCACCTTCACAAAACCAAAACCCACTCGTCTGAACATACGTGTTCAAAATCAAACTGTCGCCTTCACCAAAAACAAAACCCACTCGTCTAAAACATATCGCTCGTGTTTTTTTTTACTATCACATCTCTTGTCTACGCAGATACAGCCAGTTTTTTTTTTCACCATGACAACCGTAACACCCCTTGTCTACGCAGATATCGATGCATAAAATCTAGCCCACAGAACGTCAGTAAATAAGTTTAAAAATTGGTTTCTAAAACACTTAACGTGAACATGCATTTTTTTAAAACAAAATAAACTCTTATTAATTATTTCATTAATTTAATTAAAAAAATTATGTAGTTTTTCTTTCTTTTTTACCCCTACAAATTGTAAATTCAATATAAAAATGCACGATAACATAAATTAAAGACTATTAAATTATGTATGTGATTTAACATTTAATTCGGCCAAGTGGTATGTATGGTCGTGAAGAGTGTTGTCAATTCGCGGGTATTTACCCAATTTTCGGGTATTGGGGTAAAATAGATTTAGGTTAAATTTGGACTAGTTTTTTTAGTTAATCATTAGAGACTTCTTCTATTACTAACTATTTATTATATATATTTATTTCTATATCTATGCAATTTTAT
>NW_027109535.1:262650-272958 GCF_000696795.3 Halyomorpha halys
GACCTGAAACTCAGGTCGAAACGTCGGCATAAAATAAATAAATATGGTTTTGTTTATTTATGTTGTTCTTTGCTGACCGCACACCCCGACAAACTTCTCCAATCATTAATCTACGGTCAACTATCTACACCTCATTATATATATTTATACTATACTTGAAATGTTTATATATTCTTTTATATTTTAAATTAAATTTATTTGTATGAGTGATACAAAAAAAAAAAAGAGCGAAAATTTTGTATAATGGAAATATTTGAAAGATTAAACATATTTAAAGAACGATAAAAATCTGGAAAAATGTTTAAGGGAAGAAGTAATAGATAATAAAAAGGAAATAAATAAATCATGTATAATTCTTGTACACAATGTAGGTGACTATTTGTATTAATAGGATTATAAATAAGTGTCCTTGATTAGTTATAAGTATGCTGTGTTTAAGGCAGTCCAATGAACTTGGACAGCTCAACATTTTTTAATAATGTGTTTTTCTCTCATCTAAACCTTTTGGGGCCGGGATTAATTTATTTTTGAGGCATGGGATGAATATAATTTTTGAGCCTTAGGCCGATCTGTTTGTGGGCTTGGGTCGAATTTATATTTGATGCCCAGGGTAGATTCATATATGGGGCCCAGAGTGTATTATCTTTGGGGCCCTGGGCGGATTCAACTTTTTCTTCGAGTTACCGTACAACAATATAACTGTTGATGAGGTGAATAAAAACTATGAGTCGAATTAATTTCAAGATCAGGAATAATCAAAATAAAAAACAATACATGTGAATGATGTTTTCCCGCCTATCATCATTACATTCGGGAAAGTTATATAATGTAATATGTTGCGACAGTAGACTGTCAAGAGGTATACATGTGACAGTTAAACATGGCAGCTAACGCAAATGTTAGTCCACTGACATTACTTTTACTGTCAACTATCACATCATGGTAATGGCCTCGACTTTAGTCATGATAAGTGAAACTGCACGAATGTTCTCTGTAAAGGGGTATAATGTATTAGGTAACGTGGCAGTTGCTTCATTATATCATTTGTCCTATCAACTACCACGCTAGAGCTAATGCAACAGAACTGTCATGACTGTAACAATCATACAGCTACAGTTATAATGATTCTGCAATACCGGGTAAAGTGATGGGTATTTGTCGGGTAAACTGGTATTTTCAAGGTGCTCAGAAATTTGGACAACGTTCTTGAAGGTAAATTTGGAAATTTTCTCAGACCGAATCT
This sequence comes from Halyomorpha halys, assembly GCF_000696795.3. Lineage (NCBI taxonomy): Eukaryota > Metazoa > Arthropoda > Insecta > Hemiptera > Pentatomidae > Halyomorpha > Halyomorpha halys. Next base: position 263,894 of record NW_027109535.1, read on the forward strand.
CTTGCCTAGATTATTACATTATAGTACTCATTCGTCACACAATTGAAGATTATCTAATTTATTTTATTATACTTTTTTTAGGACCACCCGCTTTGTTGGTGATTTTGAATTGAATTGAATTTGAAACTAGTAGAATAAGAAAGTAATTCTTCTAATATTTGCTGATGTATATTCTATTGGATGAGTTTCATACGTTGGGCTCTTATATAATAATAAAAGAAACATTTTTCCCCAGAGGAGTTTGAAATATATTATCAACATTTGATTTAAAGTAAAATTTTCGAGCTTAATAAATTTTCGAGAAAAATAATAAAAAAATAATTTGTAACTTGTTTATATTTCCACTGGATTGGTTAGAAAATCCAAGAATGATTTTTTTTATCAGTTTAATAAATAAAAGTACTTAGTATTAAAGCCTGAAAAACTTAAAATGTTATCCGACCCGGAGGACCAATTTTTCGATTACTGCTATTTTCCGAAGTTATTAGTTGTTTAATATTTCTTAAACGAATAAATAGTTTGATAATTATTAACGAGGTTCTGGACCGTAATACAATCATATGTATTTAATTATGATTAACTACTGATTAATATTTATTCTATCAAACTTATCTAGCCCGAATCTGATATCCTCTTCCATTCTTGACAATCCTCCGAAGCATCTAAAAAAAATTCTAATCTAGAAATGTTATTAGAGCTCTATATATGTGTAAGTATGTATTATGCCATTGTACATAAGTTCAAATCACATTTAGTGGTTGTATCTTTAGTTGATACAGCTGTAAATTTCATTAGTAATTTTTTTTTATTTATTGATATTTACAATGATTGATATACGCCAACTCTAACCTTTACCATGGTCTGGCTAAGAAGAAACTGCATTAATAAATCAAATCAACATAGTAAAAAGTACAAACACCAGTCGAATTAAAACAAATATTAATAATAATAGTAATCAATATCAAAGGAAAATATTTTTTTTTTATTTATTTATTGATATTTACAACTGTACAAAAAATACTACAAGTAAATTTGATCATAATGACATAATGATATGATACAGCATGTAGAGAAACTACCCAGTAGTAGAACTCTAAAAACAGTTTACAATATAAGGTCAGGAGGCCATTCTTTTCAGGCGCCTCGGAGGATTGCCAGGAATGGAATAGGAAGCAAGGTTAGAAACTAGTGGATTTGGGTGGTTAGGGTGTTTATTATGGAAGGAATAATATCGGGTTCGGGATAGATCGGTTACATAAGGAACATTTAGGTCTTTATGGATGGTTTTATTAGTAAAAAAATAAGGAGCATTAAGGATTTTACGAAGGATTTTTGATCATTAGTAAAAATAAAAAAAAAAGGTTTTACTAAATTTGTGATTATATTTTGTTGAGACCGTTAAAAATGGAAATGTTGTTAGAGTGCTACTAATAGGCATTTTCTCTACATGTCTGGATCATACTATTGTAATCTAATATCATATTTATAGGATATATTTCAATATAAATATAGTTGTAAATGTTAATAAATAAATATTTTTCTTTAATCAGTAACTGATAGATACATGGCTATTACATAACCTTAGGGAAGAAGGGAAGAGGGGGGTGAACTGGTTGTTATCTAACTGAGTGGGATCACTTGCTGTCCATACGTGGTCACACGTACTCAATACGCCTCGATCAAACTTCATTTGAATGTCCTATCTAGGAAAATAACTAGTCGTAGACCATTTTGTAGTAATTTAGTTCATAGATCTGTCCGTGACTCGTCTTTATTTACAAACTCGCCTGGGAACAGATAAACTGACAGGGAAATCTCACGGGTCGTTCTGGAGGAAAATACTTCTTTAATGATGAAAAAATAGGAAAATAATTGTAATTGTTTGTACAGTTATAATTTGGGATTAAACGTTTTTAAATTTAAGACAGGACTGTAATACATACGCATATTTACATATAAATATATACGAATAAATTTAAAAAAATAATAATATTGTGCAATTTATAAACCATTCCCAAGTTTGGTGCAGATTGGTTGACCTGAAACTCAGGTCGAAACGTCGGCATGAATAATTAATTTTTGGTTTATATCTGTTTTTTGTTGACCACAGAACTCCCCCTCCCCCCGACCATCTTCTCCATTTAAATCAGGTTTATTTTCTTTTGTTAAACCTGAATTTTAAGATTTATTAGTCACAAGTTTTATAAAGTCCCATTTTTTATCTAATATATATTTTGTTCTTGTTTTCCTAAGCTTTTTATTTTATTATGTTAAAGTATTCAAAATATAATATTACACAATTCCACTGTACATTATTTTTACTTTAATTACGATTTACGGTGGGGCAAGAAAAGGTTCCTTCTGGACCCGTTTCCGTCGCAACATTGGGTTTTAACGCGTTGAACCCACAGGAGTTGACTAACGGCTACAATGTAACAGAAAACAATTTTCTGCCCAGCCGGATTCCAACTCGGATTCTCGGAGTTAGTAGCAACGCGCCTTAGCCCAGTGCTACCCGCGCTCCCGGCCCATTATAATCTGTAAAATTAAACCTAGTAATCAATAAAAGTTCACTAATCCCACTTTGAATTTCTGAATTAATAAAAACGGACATTTCATATTAATTGACCCAATAAAATAAATGAACATTGGCATACATTCATCTATATGTGCATACTGAAAAATTCAGTTTAAAAAATGAATTTTAACAATGATTAAAATTTGAGCCCAAATGTGTAAAACGTGCAATTAGTGTTATCTGAATGCTTTTTCCATGTGTTAAATTTCTGTCGAGATTTGGTGGAATTTGAAGCAGAAATTGTACAAAAATTCGATCTCTAGTTATTATCTTTACCGTGTTAGATCAAATTTATTATTATATTCCCAAATTATTATTATATCAAACTATGAACTATATCCTATTTCTAGCCCCTCGTCATATAATTAATATTATTTTCTGTAAGATGAAATGTTATTATTTATATCTAGTTGCTTAGTACGATTGTTCAAAATACTTTATGACTGGAGATGAAAAATTAAAAGCATAAATAATTATTTTACCATCGTTGTACGTTCCCATGCTGAGGAAACTTATTAAGGACTGTTAGTGCCTTCCTTTGTAATTATGATGTCTTGCTGGTTTAATTATTAAGATAATTACTAAAAATGTTCAACCAACTCGAAAGGACCAAGGAACCCTAAACAGAAGACTTGTGTTCTCTTCACAATACTCAAGAACGAAATCAGTTTTGCGTTCTCTAAGCACCTAGCAATCCATCCCTAATGATTCCGGTGTGTGTGAGGGGTTGGAATCCTTTCTGTAAGACCTTTCTTTGATCAGTCGAGCCCTCCTGCTTTCAGAACTGTTAATGACCAGATCCTAATGAGGTGTAGCTCTATCTCCAAGGGCTTATGAACCCTCTGCCAGTACTGTCAACATCACAAACAATAAGTACTGTCAAAAGTGGGGCGAAGATTGGACCATTGAAGTCGCAATGGCTGACTTGATGACATTCTTAAAATGTTTATCCTTGAAAAAAAAAATAGAAATAAATAAACACTAACAGCGATAATAGTGAAATTCGTTCGTTCATTGGCGTAAAACTTAGTATGTCATCAACGCCATTTATTATTTATTAATGCTTATATTAATCTTTTTGTTCATTCAATGTCATATAATAATAATATAATATAAGAATAATATATATCGGTTATGTTGGAATCAATACAGTACATCACAGGAAGATTTACAGTACTTACTTGCGAGCACTTTTTCATCATGACTTAGCAAAGAAATTTAGCCTATTGGATGTCATAAGCCATATTATAAGTATAATCCAAGTAGGTTAATTCAAAAGGGCCTTATATATAATGACTATCGATATTATAAAAGTCACTGAGTCAATTGTTAACATCTGTGGTGATACCTGACTCCAGGGATGACAAGGGTCAGAAAGGGATCAGCACCTGTCAACGCAAAGAGAATTTTTACAGTGGTATTTTTACAACATATCAAAGGGACAAAATCCATTAAAACAGGTTAATTATAGTTTGTCCCAAACACTTCTAGCCCTTTGTGACTGATTCTTAGTGGGCGTTGCTAATGGTAGTCAATGAGGAAGTAGCTTCCAAAAAGTAACGCCCCTACGAACATGTGGGAGAAAGAGGACTTGTCAGAAGAGAAGCGAACACAGCTAGAAAAAAGAAGATGGACCGAGCAGAATGGACTGAAAAGTCTTAAGAAGAGCTAATCAGACCTGGAATGTCAAACAAAATGAAAATGTTGGTTTTGCAATAATAATACATGGGAAACCCAAAAGATATAAATTACCCACATACTCAACAATATGTACAGCTGAACTTTAGGCGATTTCAACAGCACTCATTTATCCATAGAAAGTGAATACTCAAACATACTCATTTTTACAGATTCAATGTCTGCACTCCAGAGTCTACCAAACTTCAATCAAAGCGGACCTACGATAGACAAAATTCACAACTATATAGACATGCTAAAACATCTTAAAAAACGAGTATTCTTTCTCTGGACTCCGGGGCACTCAGGAATACCTGTAAATGAGGCAGCGGATAAACCGGCTGCTACAATTAACGTTCCACCACTCCAAATTTACGAGCCGAAAGATATAAACAAATTTTTTAGGAACAGAATCCGAAAAAGTTGGGATTCAATACGGGTTGACGTACCACTCACCAATAAACTAAGAAATGTTAAAAGAACACAAAAGTGGACAAGTACCATAAAGGGAAACAGAAGAGAAGAAGGACGTTGCAAGAGTAAGAATAGGACATTCCAAATTAACACATCTCCACTTAATCACAAAAGAGGACCAACCTATATGCCAAACCTGTCAGTCCCCATTATCGATAAAGCATATAATTGAAGAATGCTCATCAAGCCTTCGAAAATAATAAAATTCTTCGTACAAGAGAATTGGCCCTTAAAGACTCAGCAGAATCCGTAGACAAAATAATAAAATTTCTGAAAGAAAGTCAACTTTATACTAAAATATAATCCATCAATATCGACCAATGTAAAAGGGACATAGTCTACATTCAACTACCAAATGTCAAAGTCAAGAAGATAAATAAAGTAAAAAGGGTGTAATAACCTAGATGTTGATCGCCCTGAATAACAATCTAATCTAAAATCAGACCTGGAACAACTAGAAGACGTCACTACACACTACGGCATTCACCATCCATTCAGTTATTCCCAGATTTGTATTATATAATAATTTATAATGTAATCTATATTTCATGGCCATCTATATTTATCTGGATCATTCAATCATTTTGTCATTTTATTGCAATAGAATGTAAATAAGTACTTTGTTCCTATATATAGTTTGTATACTATTGTATTCCCCAATACCATCTTATTTTCTTATATTAAATATTTATTATATTAAATATTTTCAATGGTAACATTATTTTAGAAATATAAAGATATTTAATTGGTAAACTGGTAAACACAAAAGCCTTTGGAAAGGAATAATTGGAATCATTTAGAATCAATAATAATAATAATTGTTTTACATATATTTTTTCCTTTTTTTTTTATTTATTTATTTAATGCAATTTACAACTGTACAAAATAATACAATAAGTAAATATGTTGTATGTTTCATATACACTTGAAAATCTTCTTGAACCACCCATCTTCTTTTCAGACGCCTTGGAGGATTATCAGGTATTGTTAAGGATGAAATATTAAGAATTAATGGGTTAGGATGGTTAAGGAGTTTGCAATGAAAAAAACGCATATCTGTTTCGGGCCAAATCTGCAACGAATGTGATGTTAAGGTCTTGAAGAAATTCGTTCAGAAGAATATTGTTTGTTTTGATTGTTATACAGAGTGTTGTTTTGTTTTTTTGTTGTTTTTTTACATACAGTGATATTTTGTTTTAGCTATTTTTTTTTTAGATTAAACATGTATATAATCTTAGGGATAAATTATTATCTGTCACAGCAGATTCGAACCCGGGACCTTGGAGTTAGTAGCACAGTGCCTTACCACCGGCCCTCCCCGCACCCCATATATATATATATATATATATAGATGGTACCACTAGAATAGAAAATTTCCCAGATGAGATGAATAAAAAAACTGAGCTCATATGAAAAAGTTATTCAAACATTGATAATAAAAAAAAATTCAATCAATATTCTACTTAGGAGTGCACACGTGTGTGATCTACAGCTCCCGCTTGATCCAGAGTCAAACAGATTTGTTCTGACAACAAGCGACAGAATTTATTTAACATATACATTTTTTTAGCAAGTGATAAAAGAAACAAGCTATGTTCCCAATATATAAAAAGTTTATTGACATGTTTCTTATTTATTTTCAATCTAAAAATTCATTAAAACACCCGTATACCCGTTCCTTTCTCAGTAAAAATGTTATTAATTAAATAGGTTGATCCGTTGATGCTGTCGAACAATTTTCTCTTTTTTGCGTTTAGATAAGTTTCTTATACTTTGAAATATATTTACAGTGATTTTTTTTATCAATATTTATTATTATATTTTATGCATTTATGGAGTGATAATAAAATGTTGCTCGAAATAGTACAAAAACTGTTTATTACACATCATAGCTAAAAAAAAAAGCGTTATACTAAAAAACTAAATATATTGTAACCTAGGTTAGGACTGCTAGATGGCAATAAAATATATTCTTAAATATAATAAGACTATAAGAGAATGTAAAAAATATTGTTATAATTATTTTAAAATTTTATTAGAACAGTAACTTTCTACTTTAATTTCTTAGATCATATCCTCTTTTATTTTTGCCTCATTGAGGTTAGTTTTAATATTTTGAAATATACATTGATTTATTTTTATTGTTTAATATTACATTCTACTAATTTTTTTTAGAATATTTATATGGATCATAGAGCTCATTCATATCATTTCTACAAATATATAAATTAAATGATTACAAAATAAGAAATCGAAGAGAAAAAAAATAATTATAAGATAATTAAACTTAAACAAAATTATTTCTATTTACATTCAGCCTGGGAAACTCCAAACCGAGCTGTTCCCTCTACTGTGGAGGAAAGAACAGGACTCCAGAAGATCCCGGCGCTTCTCTCTCAACCGCGTCACTGTTATTAAAAGCCAGTGGAGGATGAGTTAGGTCGCTAGAGAGAAATGCCATGCTGCCCAAATACATTGGGTTGCTATATCACACAGCTTACCCATCGATCCATGATCGGAATATATACACTACAATACAATACACTTAATATACAAATATTAGTTTTCTTCTTTTTCACACAAAGCCAAATAACAATTTACCAATACAATAGTCACCCTGTTTCACTCCTTCATAACGTTCCTCTCCAGTGATCCGCAACAACAGTTTGATTGATTAAGCTAATTTACGAAAATCATCAATAGATAGCAATAAAACAATCATAGCAGTAGAATAGTTTAGTAAAAAAACAAACAATTAAATAATTTATTTATTTTTTTATTTAATGTGAACATTTACACTTGAAAACGTTGGGAAGGAACCACCCATTTGTGGTACTTCAAGCATTAATTTAAATTAGAAGGTCTCGTGGCCATAATCTTTTCAGACGCCTCGGAGGGTTATTAGGGATTGATAAGGATGAAAGATTAAAAATTAATCTTAATGGGTTAGGATGAGCAAGGAGTTTGGAATAAAAAGACGCATATCTGTTTTGGGTCAAATCTGCAACGAATGGGATGTTAAGGTCTTTGTGAATAAGTTTATTTGTGACCTAATAAGGAGCATCAAGGATGTTACGTAGGATTTTGGATTGTAAGGATTAGATGCGGGAGGAATTTGATGGTTTGGTAGACCCCAGAGCTCAATTCCATATGTTCAAATTGGTCTGATTATCGTAGTGTATACTAATTTTTGTAGTGAATGGGAAGTTTAGAGCGTTTGTCAAGTAAGTGTTGTAGATATCGGAATCTACGAGCAGTTTCTTGTCGTTTCAGTCTTGTGTGTGGATTAAATAAATTTAAAAAAAAACATATATATGAATAAATAATGTATGCATTTAATTAAAATTGACTTATTATTATTCACTTTTTTTTTCGACTTTCCTTACGCTTTATCTATATAAAGACAACCCTATACTAGCAGTCCATTCAAATGTTCCTTACATTTTAATAAACCGTCAAGATAAGACTCACCAAGGCTCCTGCATCGCACTAAGCCATATTCCCAAGTTCCCGAGCCATCTGGCCTGCACTCACATTGGTCCAGATATCTCTTAATTGCAAAGCACTGTTCAATACTATATATATGAATTTATATCACTGTCTTTGCAAATTTCTTGAAGGCTCCGAACATGGGCGTACCGAAAGGGGGGCAGGGAGGGCGAGGTCCCCTCCTAGAAGTAAAATCTATGTCAAGTAAACTAGGTAAAGGGAAAAATATCCACTCTCAAACCAAAAATGTAACTATGAACGTATTTAAATTTATAAAAACAAGGACTAAGAGTTGTCCTATCGATGTTTGAAATGCCTCTGTCATGAAAAGCTAAGAATTACTGCATTTATCCTAAGTTGATCTCATTCTAGGAACTAATATACTCCATTTTAATACTTCAAAAATAAAAAAATTGTTTCACAGCAAATTTAAACTTTAAAGGAGGCTTTTATTAATATTTACACAATAAATATGAAATCTCAAAACTGACTTTTCAGTAGATTCTGCGTTTTTAAATAGCAAGTCAGAACAGGATTGTCGATACATTTGCCATCGAAGTAAAACAAGAATCAATAAGAAGAAATCCCAGTCAAAGTATAACTTAAAGAAACGAGTAACATCCCGTATTCCAAGAATAGTCCAAGAATAGGGGGGTGGAAAGCGTTTCTCCCAACAGGAAAACACATCTTAGATCCACTATACAATGTGGGTTAACCCAACGCACGCTGGCAACCCATTCTTTGTATTGTACTTGGAAATAGCAAAAGGATGGCTATTATAAATACTCTCTCTCTCTCTCTCTCTCTCTCTCTCTCTCTCTCTCTCTCTCTCTCTCTCTCTCTCTCT
>NW_027109535.1:273028-281623 GCF_000696795.3 Halyomorpha halys
CTCTCTCTCTCTCTCTCTCTCTCTCTCTCTCTCTCTCCCTCCCATGTCAGGCCCACCAGGCCGATCTGGTATTAAATTTAAAAAAATCCTTCCCAATGGTAATAATTTAGGTTTTGGTAATCTTACGCTGTTTCCTCATATATACATGATTGAGGGTCTAAAAGCTGCTTGGAATACTCCATCGATTGGAAATTGATGGAATAGAGAGGAAAGGGATGAGGAAGAGGAATGGCGGGGGGGGGGGGAGGATTCAAAATCACGTTTGAGTTCAATCATCATCAGTAGCCAAGTGCCCACTAGAGCAATTCAATCCTCGTTTCATCGAAACAGGGAATATCAGCAATCAGGGGGCTGATTCATTACGAGAATTAATGACAAATCAGTCCATAATAGTGAATAAACACAATTTAACAATAAAATCCAGTATATTCCCTGGAAGGATAGAGAGAAAAATTAAATGTTTCCCCTAATGCTGTTAATGATTTCCAGCTCAGTAGTCCAGGAAGGAAGTAGGTTGCTTTGAAGCTCCAAAATACATTCGAGTAATTCTCAAATAACGGCCAATCTTCAAGTACTACTTGAACAAAGTAGTTTCCAGGGATTAATATACATCCCAGTTGTTTATAATACTGGGAATATTAATTTCTTGTAGACACGATGAATTAATTGTATTAAAGTGTTATACTTTATACTAATACTAATTGTATGTGAATACTTTATATACATTATACTAATGTTCTACTTGCCATGGACACTATAATTCTCATTGCCGTGGCAGTATTTTTTACATTCAAATATTTCAGAACATAGCAATACTAAGAGGAGAAAAAAGTCAGTTATTTTAAGGCAGTTTTTGATTACTTTAATGAAAATTATGCATTATTACTAGTTAAAATTGATTAGACAGCCAAGTTTAGGTGTGCCAAAAATTGTGGCTATTTCAAAACGTTAACAAAAATTCACTTTTCATTCGGAGCTCTATATGCTTAAGACTACCAACACTAGAAACTCTAGTATAACACCATTTAAGTTAAGTTACAGAAATATGCGAACAGCACTGTCACGTTCAATAATCCCCGTGATAAAGTTTTTTTTTTTTATAAGAAATATTTCATAAAAAATGTAGTTAGTGAATTTATTTTGAGAAATCAATATCTTAAGAATCATAACACTATTAGCATATGTCTATTAGCACAAGTTAAAGATGGATTATTGTTAAGTTCATCTTCTTAGGGGTAGTACTGCTATAGGTTTGTTTTTGTTTAGTGGCTCCAAACTTCATTGGTCGTCAACGCCATTTATATTTTATTTAATTTTGGTTATATTTGTTTAATTTTATTTATTTATTAATTTGATTATTCATTGTTTTATTTATTTATTTTCTTCCATTAATTGTTATATTTTTGTCAGTAAATATTGTGATTTTAAAAACTGAAACACTAATTCTATGTTTTATCATCCTCTCCTAGGGTTTTTGAAATATCTGGGTTTAGCCCTAAGCTATTGATGTGGTGTGAAATATGGGCATTGTTGGAAAATATGGCTACTATGTGACTTATAGATGTCTATTAGCACTCAAATTAAAGCCAGTTTAATGTACTATAAAGTAGTTTATTACCTTTACCTTGACCTTACCTAGCCCATTAAAATACCTTAAATTTGATTGCTAACAGACATTTGTACGTCAAAGGATTTTAGAGATATAGATTTTTCAAAATAAATTTACTAACAACTGATTGGGGTGAAATAACTGACTTTTTCTCCTCATGGGCTCTGGTACTAGTATTTTGTACATGGTAACAATGTCACACAGAGCTGGAAGGTTCTGTGGGGGCTGAAAGGTTTGTTGTGGTTGGTGTAGTAGTTTGTAGTATGGAACACACGTGTAGAAGAATTAATCTAACAAAATTAACTATCAATATTCTTTACAATAGTCAACAGTTTGATTTCAAGAGAATATATTTGGTAATAAAAACATCTGTGTAATAACTCTGAATTTCACAACTAATGTAATTATAAATTTACAGAAAGTTAAGGTATTACGTTCAGTGTAATATTTTTTTAAAATTATTTATTTAATGTAATTTACAGCTTACAAAATACTAAATACAATAAGTAAATATGTTGTACGTTTCATTTACACTATGATCTAGAAATATTAGCTAATAAATTCCAAAGAAAAAAATTATATGTTTTCAAGAAAAGTCATCAACTATCATCAACATACTATCACAACGACACCATCACATTACGTTAGATTTTGGTATTTTTACTGAATTTCGGCTTGCCTGTACTAAATTTAATGTATTTAAATGATTATAGTAGGATGATGGTGACAGTTGTAGCATGGTAACGCGCCTGTCTGCCAAACCAAAGGTTGCGAGTTCAAGTCCCCGCCCCTATTCAGGATTTTTTTAAGCATACAATTAGTACAGGAGGAGAAAAAGGCAGTTATCTCACCCCAATCTTTGATTACTTTAATGAAAACTATGTATAATTAATAGTCAAAATTGATGAGTTTGCCAAGTATAGGTAGGGGAAATAAAAAATGGCAGCTGTTTCAAAGCGATAAAAAAAACTAATTTTTTATTCGGAGCTCTATATCTATAAAGTGAGAACAACACAAGAAAACCTAAGAGGACGTCATTAGAAGAAGAGTAAATTTGTTAAAATATGAGCCCTAATAGAGTTATTTACGTTAAATAGTTTTCGAGGTATAGCTTTTTAAAAAGCAACATTTCATAAAAATATTGTATGAGACATACTAAAAGATCAGTAGTTAGTGAATTTATTTTGAAAAATGTATATCTAAAACACCATTTGACGTACAGATGTCTATTAGCACTCAAAATAAAGCTAGTTTAATGAGGTATAATGAGGTTTATGATGTTTATCTTCGTAGGAGTAATAGTTTACATGAAATTTGCTAAAATAAATTGATTTATAGTTGTTCGGACAAATATTCATTTGGCCATTTTATATTAATATGTGAATATCATAAAAACTAATACCCCTACGAAGATAAGTGTCATAAACTACTTTATAGTAAGTTAAATTTCCTTTATTTTGAGTGTTGGTAGACATATGTGCGTCTTTTGGATCTAGAGATATATTTTTCCAAAAGTCCAACATTTTATACGAACAGCTAGAAATTAACATTTAGTGAGTTTATTTTGTCAAATATCATAAAAACTACTACTCCGAAAATGATAAACATAATAAATAATATATAATAATATTTTGTAGTAAATTTAACTAGCTTTAATTTGAGCGCTGGCAGACATCAGTACGTCCAATGGTTTCTGAAATAAAGTTTTTCATAAATCAAATTTATTGTCCGTACAACTATAAATCAATCTATTTTAGCAAATATCATGAAAACTACTATTGCAAAGGTCATAAACTTCTATATAGTCCATTAAACTAGCTTCAATTTGAGTGCTAATAGACATCAGTACGTCACATAGTTCCTGAGATATAGATTTCTAAAAATAAATTAACTATCTACTAATCTTTAAGTAGATTTTCATGAAATTTTGCTTTTTAATAAGCTATATTTCAAGAAATATTGGACCTAAATAGCTCTTTTAGGGCTAATATTTCAGAAAATTTACTATTCTTTAAATAATATTCTATTAAATTTTCAAATGTTGTTAGTACTTTTTTAGATATAGAGCTCCGAATGAAATTTTTTTTTTAAAGGTTTTGAAACAGCCACCATTTTTTATCCCCCTACATATACTTGGCAGACTCATCAATTTTGACTAGTAATTATACATAGTTTTTATTGAAGTAATTAAAAATTGGGATGAGATAACTGCCTTTTTTTCCTGGCTCTTGTACTAAATTATATAATATGTATTCACAGCCTCTCCCGGGTATTTGTGAGGCCCGTTAGCCAATGGGTGGCACTCACAAAAATTGGCGTGGGAGTGACGTACCCACCCTATGAAAACCACGTCATGAAACGAGCGATGTATTTCCTAAGTACATCGTGCGAGGCCTTGGACCTCCACTGTCTGTCGCGCCAATATTAATAATAAATAATTGTATGATGATAATTTTTCACAATATAAAGGAGATGGTAGGGGTGCTGTCAAAAAGGAACAAAACAGAGTTTACAACTATTTATTTTCGGAGGTCAGGATCATCAGGGCTGTCGAGTAGAAAACATTGAACCTGATGTTTCACCAAATCGGTTCGGTGTTTTTCAATCATAACCACTATCTCATTAATACATCTTAATTTTAGTTTTATATAAGAATTTTCAAATAAATAATTTTTAATTTATAGTAGGAAGATAGTCCGGGTGGCGGTCAATAAAGGTCTCATAATCGTAGAAAAAACTATTTATTGTTAACTAACGTTTCGCCCCAATTTGCAGGGCTTCGTCAGGGCTGTCAGATTGAAACAAAGATGACAACTGAAACGTAGGTTAACAATAGTTTTCTTCTAATATTTAGATACCTTTATTGACCACCACCTGGACTATCTTCTTACGGTCAACTATCTTCTTCTAATTTTAAATTTAATTATGAACTGTACATGGATATTAACTTATTTTTTCTTTTTAAGAGATATTAAATATCTCTGCCAGGATATTGATGAAGTAGATATTTGAAGTTCTATAATTCTTGCTAAGTCACAGATCATTAAACCGGATTATTTCATAAGACAACAAGAATATTCCCCTCATTTAAGAGGGGTCTTAAGTAAAATTAAAGAGAATATTAACAAATTAATTCATCCCGGTTTAGTGTGGAAAAAAAATTAATTGTTAAGGTTGGTTTCTTAATCATTAAGTTATATAATGCAAAAAAATATTTTTGGAAAATTTTTACACCAGAAAATTAATTTATAATATTTGGGATATAAACCTTAAAAAATGCAAAGATAGAATGGAAAATAAAATAGCAAATAGTAAAGTAATTATTAAGAAATATTATGGATTAAATTATATAAAAGGTTTATCAGAAGATATCCAGAGGTCATTTATAGATTACGATGTGGAAGAATACTCATTATGTTATAGACCTAACAATAAAATTAGAAATTATTATAGCAATTTAAAGGACAAAATTGAAATAAAAAGTCAATCGGGATTAATATATAAAATTCCATGTTTAAATTGTCCAGCAATCTATGTAGGTGAAACTAAGCAAATGTTGGGGGATAGAATATATCAACACAAAAATGATACAATAAATAAAGAAAAGGATCCAAAAGAGCATTAGTACAGCATGCAGCCAAAAATCAACATAATTTTGATTTTGATAACACCATAATTTTACATAAAGAAAACAATTTATACAAAAGAAAAATACTTGAATCAATTAATATATCAGAGAACATCAATTACACAGTTAATTTTAAAACAGATACTCGTAATTTAAACCAACATTATGTAGAGATTTTTAGCAAAATAAATTTATAAAAATATTGGAGAAATTTGTTACTATTTACAATTAATTTTAATATGAATTTTGAGAATTTGAATAAATACTATTTTGAGACAAAAATGCAATTTAAATTAATTTTAAAACAAGGCTGACCTGAGTGAGTGGGAGGTTATAAATAGTTTTTTTAAATGGTAGTGATTTTGTGGATAATTTGAAAATTAGAAGTTTTAGATATTTATGATTTTTAATAAAAAAAATAGGTAACTAAACTTAAGTTTAAGTAAGCTTATTAATAATAAATATGGCTTTCTAATAATTGACTTTTCATAGGGTTTTAACTTATAATTAATGACCTGGGCAGACTAGCCTGGAAAACAAATTTTAAATTTTAATGTGAGGTGAGAATTTATATTGAAGGTATGTTATATTATTAGTGATAATGTTGTTGTTATAAATGTTACAAATGAATATATAATATAAGCTGTTATATATTTAGATTGTCCTTGAGGATGGCCGAAATGGCCGAAACGTTGTACTGTTGATGAAATAAAAAGTCTTGAGACTATACGGGGATACAATTTTTGATTTATTTAATAAATAATTACCTGTCTCAAAAAATTGAAAAAATATATTATAAATTTTAATCAATCTAAATATTTTCTGCAAAATATCACCTTTAAATAATAAAAATGAAAAAAAAAAATTATTTTGAACTTAATATTTTAAAAACTAATGAAAAAATGTTACCACTTTAGTTCCAAAATAGAAGAAAATAAATAATTAAAAATGCAAAGAATTCGCACATTTATATTTAAAAAATTCTTATAATTTTAAATTTTATTTTTATTATAATTACTTTTTAATCAATTAGTATTATCAATGACAGATTGTCCTTGAGGATGGCCAAATTGATCAATAAATTGGACTTTTAAAGAAATAAAGATTATTTTGAGACTTTTTTTTTTATTTTATTTATTTATTTATTGATATTTACAACTGTATAAAAAATACAACAAGTAAATTTGATCATAATGACATAATGATATGATACAGCATGTAGAGAAACTACCCAGTAGTAGAACTGTCTCAAAACAGTTTACAATATAAGGTCACGAGGCAATCTTCTTTTCAGGCGCCTCGGAGGATTGCCAGAAATGGAAGAGGAAGCAAGGTAAGAAACTAGAGGGTTTGAGTGGTTAGGGAGTTTATTATGGAAATTTTTTGAGACTTAAAATGGATAATGATTATTTTATTTAAACAAACTTAAAGTTATTATTATAAATTTCACAATTATTGTTACTACAGATGTTTTATTTTATATTTTAATAAGGGATATATATATAAAAAAAAGGCTGAAAGGGGTGTTACTGGACAGATATAGTATTGTAGTGAAACTTATTTATAATACGAAAAAATATGTATATTTATTATAATATTATAAGAAGATAGTCAGAGTGCAGTCAAAAGAAAACGAAAAGAGTTAACAACTATTTATTTTCTGACGTTTCGCTCCACATTGTAGAGCTTTATGGGGGCTAAAAAGATACAAAAACATTTTTCAAAATATTAAAATATAGTTTTAGTTGGTTTAGTATCTTTTTAGTTCCCATGAAGCCCTACAAAGTGGGGCGAAACATCAGAAAATAAATAGTTGTTAACTATTTTTGTTCTCCTTTGACCGCACCTTGACCATCTTTTTCATAATTTGAAATTATACATTCAATTATTTATATATATAATTTATTTATTTAGATTGTTTACTAAAAGAGTAAATAAAACTCACAAAAGTATTTTAGTCATTGTGTTCATCATATTTAGGATGACAAAGCCCGAAAACTCGACCTCTTATTACCATGATGACCAAGCAGATCATCATGATGGCAACATTATCACACGTGTATTACTGAAGAAATAGTAATGACAACACAACAACACAGGAGTCAATTTGCCTTGGGTTCTCATACCTAGAGAGGATATGGAAATTAAAAATAAGTAAAAAAAAAAATATGGTTGAAATGAGTCCAGTGTTTTAATTGTTGAAGAATATTTTGAAATCGGCATAGTTCTTTCCTCTATGAAGTTGGGCCCAATCCTCTAAATTTTTGAAAATGTTATAGAGTTCTGGTGGCCTCCATAAAAGTTCTAGAGTTCTCTATTATTTACAGTAGTTTAAAAAATAAACATACTAGCGGCTAACTTCATGGTTTGTGCAACTTGTGAGGGTGTCGAATCTAACACTTTAGCTATCAACTTTAGCACTTTGATAATTGCATAATTGTTAGAAATCTTAAGGGTATTACAAAACTTAGAATTATTATTTTTTAATAATTTATTTATGCGGCGAGAGGGATGCGCTGAGCTCTGCCCTACCCCTCACACGTGGGGGATAGAGTGGGCTCATGGATCCTCAGGTCGATTGTGTAAGTATTTTATATTAGAGTGTAAATGTGACTAGAGACTATATTATTTATTTTTCATGCAGATAGTTTGATTATTTTCATTTTGTTTATTCTTCTGTTTGTTTGTTTTTTTTATTCATTTATTTAATTTATTTTATTTTATTTTAGTATGTATGAGATCATTCATCACTATTACCTATTGCCCACAACTGTGTGGCAGATTTTAATATCTATCAGTGAATAAAAAGTATTATTAGTAAAAAATAATTTATTTATTGTTATTTACAACTGTATACAACATTTTATAAATACAAAAACAATTTGTATCCAAGTTAAATCTCAAATAATCTTTATTGTTGCTTTAAATATCTAACGTTTCGGCCAATTTGACTATTTTCCAGGACAATCAAATTAACAGTTTTTATTATACACTTATTATATTCAATGTTAAATAACATTTTATTAATAAATTAGCATACCTTAAATATAACACTCCCCATTTTTTATATATCTCCATAGTATTAAGATATTTTACAAGATTAATATTTACTTCATAATTACCTCTTGAAAACTATATTAAACAAGGAATTAATATTTGGAATTCAAAGATGAGTTTGAAGATATTTTTTTTCTTTTATTCATTGAAAAAAGTACTTCTAATATTGTGAAATGTAATAAGGGCGTTGAGGAGGCTATACAATTTTTAAGATAGATAAGTACAATATGAATTGATCTCAATTAACAACTACTGAAATGAAAATAGAAAATAATTATTAAAAAAATTAAATTAAATTAAA
>NW_027109535.1:283118-296538 GCF_000696795.3 Halyomorpha halys
AAGATGGCCTCGAGATCTTCTCCTCTAGAAATGTTATTGGAGTTCTATAAGTGGGTAGATTCTCCACATGTTTTTATCATGTCACTATGTCACCTACAGCAAATTTACTTGTTGTATATATGTGAATACAGTTGTAAATATCAATAAATAAATTATTTAAAAAAAATATTTTTGGCTCTGATGGCCGCAGGTACGTTTGGTGAAAACCTAACATTATTTTTTCCCACGCAATTGTTAACATTTTTTTTTTCAATTTTATCAAATACAATTATCGATTTTTATTAAACTCGCCTACTCATTTTTTTTATTTTATTTTTCCCAATCTCTTCTGTAAATATCTACCTCGTAACTAATCAAGCGATCACTGATATTTTCAAAGGAAGTTTTCAAAGTTTTTTCTTCCTATTGAAATGCCTGAATATTTTCCAGTCTAGATGATGCTTTCTTCTGAAAACATTATATTAAACTTTACCAACCGTTTCAATAAACTAGAAATATTTTTCCTTTAAACGAGGTTCTGGATGTAATAATAAGTCCACGGTTCAGGTTACTTGAGTTTTGTCGTTGCACTTCTTGGAAAAGATATAACTGATCTAAAAGCATTCAGCTTAAAACTTTCAGATAAACAGTTTCCTCGAAATAAATATAGTCATCAACCTCAGAATCTGTCATAAATTTATATATGTGATAGTTAAAGGACACTGCAGTTCAAGGGTGTACCCAGGATCAAAACATTGGCAAGCAATATTCAACCGGTGGAGGGGGGGGGGGGACCAGCCACTGTCGAGGCGAATGAAACCTAAATTTTAAGAAAATTATATACAATTGTCGCTGTAATTTATTACTTACTACAATTAGTATTTGCTTGAAATTTTTTAAAAATTAAATTAATAACTTTCTTTTCTCTTATGGGGGGCAGTTGCCCCTTCTACCTCCTCTGGGTACGTCCACGCTACATTTTAATTCAATTTACCATTATTAAAAATTTTTTTAAAAAACGTTTTCCCTTTACCTAGATGTTCAGACGACTACCTCCTAGACCAGTTGTAAGAGGAGCTACGAGTTTAAAAAAAACAACGAATACACTTTTTTCTTTTAAAACTGATCTCTTATAAACTTAAGGAGATGTGATGTAGTGTTCTTACAGATAAGGACTACTCAAGTTCTTTCCAAAATTAAACATATTGATGTCCTAGATCTATTGTGAGGGGACTTACTTGATTTAAAAAAAAAAACAACTATAAAAAATTTTTCTGATGTTAAAACTAAATACAATTTTTAATGAGGTATAGTTTATTGACCGTAGATTAATAAGTAGAGGAAATAGTATGGGGGGGAGGGTCGAATAAACTCAAATAAACAAAACATTATTTATTCGTGCGAACGTTTTAACCTGATTTTCAGGTCTTCATTAGGACTATAAAACAAAAAGAGATTACAACTATCATTCAGAGAAACATAAAATTAAAAAGATATAATAAACAAATATATTTGGAAATATTCATAACAATGAGTTGAAAATAAAATAAAATAGTAGATTAATAGCCATGGGATTTGACATTAACAGAATATTTATTTATTAAATAAATCAAAACTTGTATCATTTTTTGTCTCAACACTTTTTATTTTTCAACAGTCCAACGTTGTTTATTTTAATTTAATTTAATTTAATGTGAGGAAGAATTTATAATTGAAGGTATGTTATATTATTGGTGATAATGTTGTTGTTATAAGTGATAAAAATGAATATATAATATAAGCTGTTAAATATTTAGATGTCCTTGAGGATGGCTAGAATGGCCGAAACGTTGGACTGTTGAAAAATAAAAAGTGTTGAGACAAAAAAGGATACAAGTTTTGATTTATTTAATAAATAATTACCTTGTCTCAAGAAATTGAAATAATATAATTAAAGAATATTTATATCATTTTGTTATTCAAGTTCCCTGTTTTGATCACACTTACTTTCGTTAGTTAGGTATGGTCAATCAACGAACTTCTGTTTTGTTTTTTGACGTGACAACGTCTTATAAATCATTTTGCGGGATGCAATGTTAGAAAAAGTGTCCCGTAACGGAAGTAGATTGTGGGGGAGGTAATTAGTAGTGTAGTAGTGGGGGTAAGAGGATTATAGATGCTGAGAGTCATGCAGGCAAAAGTGTCCCGTAACGGAGAAGGTAGTGGTGGGGATGGGTAAGAGTGAGGTGGTGGGGGTAAGAGGATTATAGATGCTGAGAGTCATGCAGGCAAAAGTGTAGCGTAACGGAGAAGGTAGTGGTGGGGGAAGGAAGCCTGAGATGATCTTTAAATTATGCATGAAATTAAGAATATGGTGATAATAATAAAATTCATTGGAATTAATTAAACTACCATCGTCCGATTATGAATAGAATATTGGAAATAAAGTCTTAGAATTAAGTATAACTGTATAAATATTTTGTATAACCAAGCAAAAATAAATATCTGAATACAATATGTGAACTGGTTTATTATTTCAAATATATAACATTGGATTGATTTTAATTTATATTTATGTAATATTAGCATAGAGTATACGTTGTCACGGAAATATGTCGCCTACACGGGCACGGTTTTTTTTGTTTGTTTTTTTGGTTTATTTCCTTGGAAACAATGACTTTATTTATTTATTATTAAAAAAATTACAATTTTTTAGCTTCCAGTTAACAGGTAAATGGTCCGGGTGGTGGTATCTAAATAAGTCTCAGAGCTTTTTAAATTATATGTAATAAAATTGTATTTAAGTAGAGAAGATGGTTGGGGGATGCGGTCAGCAAAAAAACACAAATGAACAATAAATTATTTATTTGTGCCGACGTTTCGACCTGATTATCAGGTCTTCATCAGGGCTATAGAAGCTATATAGAAGATAACAACCATCATTCAGATAAAAATGAAATTAATTTCATTTTTATCTGAAAGAAACTAACAAATTTGGAAATGTACATAAGAATGAATAGAAAATAAAAAATAATAGATTAATAACCATAGGATTAGATAGTAACAGTTTTATAAAAATGAAAGAAGAAATATAATATTATCTATATGAATACAATATTATATGAAGATATGTATAAGATAAGATAATATGAAAGAAGACAATATGAAAGAAAATGATACAATGGGTAGGTAACATTTATATGAATATTAATTTCATTATCCTTGTTTTGTTACTAACATATAAGTTACTTACCCATTGTATCATATAATCAATTTTTTTTTCATATTATTCAAATTATTTTTCCGTTTTTTAGACACTACTTACATATCTCCCTATTCCCTATAGAATTAAATTCCCATCTGCAACTGTCTATCCGATTTCCGAAGAATAACTATTAAAAGCTTCCAAAAAAAAATGTAAATTGACATAAAGATAGATGTGATTTAATATAAATATTATTAGATTTTATCAATACCTATATAGAATCTGTAGATACGTATGTATATTCAGTTGAATTTTTTTTCATCTCATTTATTATTATTAATATATTCCTTAAGAATTATGATTTGTTGAAGGATTTATTCATTATACATTTATTAATTATTTGTCTGCCTATATAATGTTTACGATTTTCTTTGTATTATTCGAAACGGAATAATACAACACACCTAGATAACAGATCCAACAGAAATGGAAGGATACATGTATGGTTACCTACTTAAACGTATATTTGCTCTAAATCTCAGTTTAACCGTAAAGTTTACCGCATGATCGCACCCCTATTCATCATATCTTAATGAATCTACAGTTAACAATAAACAAATACTTATAAATATTAAAATGTATTTGTATTAGGATAGATTTTCTTGAATTATGCAAGATATAAGATGAATTGGATTCAACTCAAATCATGAATAATTCCTAGCTGTCAATAAATAAAACAACTTTAACAAACTCAATTATCTTAATAAATTGAAATACTAATTTTAATTTCACAGCCGCCCTCCTCAATGTAGAGCTAACTTCGCAAGAATTTATCAGATCCCAATGGAAAGAGGAAGTTGGAGCCTGAGCCTACTCTTATCTAAAAGGCAGTGTGGCGAAAGAAATGGCCTCCTTCACGAACCATTGGCCTCTTCCGGTCTATTCTAGTCTTCGGCTCCATCTTAAGAAAATCAATCAGTTCTTCCTCATTCCAACAAACTTTGAGATGGTAGCAAAGAATTAATTTAATTGAGATTATAAACTATCGATTTATTTCTTAAATAGATGCCAATCATAAAAACTTTTTTTTCTTTAATAAAACCACTTTATTTATTGATAGATATTACAATCTGCCACACAGTTGTGGGAAATAGGTAACAGTGATGAATGATTACAATCGTACTATAATAAAATAAAATAAGAATAAAAATAAATAAAATCTCTCTTAAAATATATACAAACAGAAGAATAAAGAGAATGAACATAATCAAACTATGTGCCTGAAAAAATAAATAAATATAATAAAAATAAAATAATCTCTAATCTCATTTACACTATATACAATATTTACATAATCGACCTGAGGATCCCTGAGCCCACTCTATCCCCCACGTGTGAGGGGTAGAGCAGAGCTCAAAAGATCCCAGCGCATCCCTCTCGCCGCATCACTGATAATGAGCCAGTGGATGCTGCGCAAGTGCGCTAAAGACGCAAACACTCAACTTGAGTGGAGAATCTGACTCCAATAAGTCAGAATATTTTACAATAAGTCTCTTGGTCACTGCCGTTTCAACCTTCGAGGTGAATTGTAGGGATGGGTGGAACTAGATAAGGATTGAACCAAAGGATTAGGATGGTTAGAAAGGTTTATATGGAATTTTGAGAATTCGGTTGGTATGAAGGTTCAAGACAAAAGAGATATGAAGGTCATGGTGTACTGTTCTGTTGGAAACGTAATAGAGTGCATTAACTATGATTCTAAGGATTTTGGATTAAAAGGATTGGATACGTTTGATGTTCGACGGTTTAGCTGTTCCCCAAAGCTCGAGTCCATGGATCCACCAGATAGGTCCGAGTATAGTCTTATAAATTAGAAGATTTTTTTCTTGTGAGAGATGAGAGGTCTGGCTGAGTAATTGGTATAGTTGGCTGAATCGTCGGTTGAGCTCTAGTCGCTTAAATCTATTAAGTATGTTGGTTTCACGTGTCATAAAAACTTAACTTTCGTAATATCATAGTCTCAAACAAACACATAATACTGCGGGGTCCTTTTAGAACCTCAATAATATATTTGCATTTCTTATTTATTGTATTAATACTGGTATCAACATTGAGAATAAATAGAAAATCGGATATAAGGAATGGATTTTATATTTTTTATTTCCATACAGTGATAAATATCAATAAAAAACAACTATTAAATTTGATGTAAGGTTATAATGGTATAATACAGGCATGTAGAGAAACTACTCATTGGCAGCACTATAATAATATTTCTACATTAGAAGGTCTTGTTTTGACTGGACATACCCTAGTAGCATATGGCGCCACCCTCCAGTATTTATGAATATATAATCCAGCGATATAACAACAGCACATAAATGATACTCTTGTGGACTGAACAGGTCTTGATGGCATCTTCTTTTCAGGCGCCTCGGAGGATCGTTAGGAATTGAAGAAGAAGGAAGGGCATGACTATGGAAACAAAAAAGTTGTAAAACATCGCCCTAATGTAGTTGTCTTAGTGACTGGTCCTCAGGATCCACTATAATACATTATATATAATATATACACAAAATAAAATTACATACCTAGTTGTTTACTAATTTTGTACTAAAAAACATATCACCGAAAATGTAATACGGTTTTAGTGGCAGTTATTATTATTGTAGAAAACAGGAATCTTTTATTTTTTAACATTTGTTCCTTCATCCATTTTCAAGATTTTTTTTTACGTTTGAACAGTTGCATAATATTATATTCCACCTACTGGGAATGGTGGTTCCACTGTAGCCGTGAGTCAGGCCTGTGGATTCAGAATACCTCAGGGGTCCATCCTGCCTCATTAAGTGGGTACCATTAATTGGGTAAAACGTTCTAACCATACCACATCCTTGCACAACAATGTACTCCACCCCAGATCCTTCAGGGGTTGTAGCGGTACACGTTTAATTAATAAATATATAAAATTAGCATTGAATATCTTTAATTATAAATGTTTGTATAGAAAATTACTTTTTCAATAGCTAAATATTAAAAATAAAATATTACAAAATCAAATAAAAAAATATAATTTAAATAAATCAGAGTAATATTGAAAGTAATCGAAGACAGAGCCACCTAGGAGAGAAGACAAGAACTGAGGCTAATCGGCACACTCGCTGTCTCCCCATCACAATCCTTTGCGGGAGGAACTCCTATTCAAATGTAAATACTTTCCGTCCTATATTTCAGCCTCCATTGTTGTCGACCTGCTTCAGTCTATTTAATATGGGACCTCTCTCTCGGCTTGTGCTTTTTGAAAAATTTGTTACACGTCCTAATACGTATTTTATGTCCTTTAAATGCAATGAACCAAGAAGAAATTTATTACAAACATTGTTTTTTCTTTGGTTTATCCCATCTGCGAAAGCATGAATTAACCTTACAGTACAAGAGCCGGGAAGAAAAAAATGCATCTCGCCCCAATTTTTGACTACTTTAATGAAAACTATGTATAATTACTAGTCTAAATTGATGAATCTGCCAAGTATAGGTAGGGGGAATAAAAAATTTTTCAAAGCGACAAGAAAAAGTAATTTTTCATTCGGAGCTCTATATCTTAAAAAGTAGCAACAATACAAGAAAACCTAATAGAACGTCATTTAAAGAATAGTAATACCCCTACAAAGATAAACATAATTAACTATTTTGTACTAAATTTAACTAGCTTTAATATGAGCGCTGACAGACATTTGTACGTCTAATGGTTTCTGAAACGAAGTTTTTCATAAATCAAACTTATTTTCCGAACAACTATAAATCAGTTTATTTTAGCAAATATCATGAAAACTACTATTCCTACGAAGATCATAATCTTCTTTATAGTCCATTAAACTAGCTTTAATTTGAGTGCTAATATACATCTGTACACTACATAGTTCCTGAGATATAGAATTCTCAAAATAAATTACTTATCTTTCAGTAGACTTTTAAGAAATTTTGCTTTCTAAAAAGTTATATCTCGAGAACTATTGGACGTAAATAGATCTTTTAGGGCTAATATTTCAGAAAATGTTCTCTTACATTTTCTAGTGTTGTTGGTAGTTTTTAAGATATAGAGCTCCGATTGAAAGATTAGTGCTTTTTTTAAGGTTTTTAAACATCTCCAATTTTTTATTCCCTCTACCTAAACTTGGCAGATTCATCATCATTTCATTAAAGTACTAAAAAATTGGGGTGAGATAACTGCCTTTTTACAGTACAAGAGCCGGGAAGAAAAAAATACAGTTATCTCATCCCAATTTTTGATTACTTTAATGAAAACTATGTATAATTACTAATCTAAATTGATAAACATTATTTAAAGAACAGTAAATTTGCTTATATAAATAAATACATCAAACTTAAACTTATATTAATAAATAAAACTTATAAAACTTACTGTACGTCCAATAGTTTCTGAAATAATGTTTTTCATAAATCAAACTTATTGTCCGAACAACTATAAATCAATTTATTTTAGCATATTTCATGTAAAATACTACTCCTACATAAATAAACGTCATAAACTACTTTATAGCTCATTAAACTAGCTTTAATTTTAGTGCTAATAGACATCTGTACGTCAAATGGTTTTTCAGATATAGATTTTTCAACATAAATTCACTAACTACGGATCTTTCAGTACGTTCCATACATTTTTATATGTTGCTTTTTTAAAACCTATATCTCGAGAACTATTGAACGTAAATAGCTCTATTAGGGCATACATTTTTGCAAATTTAGTTTACTTTAAGTGATACTCTCTTAGATTTTCTATTGTTGTTGGTAGTTGTAAAGATATAGAGCTCCGAAGAAAAATATTAACTATTTTTAACGTTTTGAAACAGCCACCATTTTTTATTACCTCTACCTATACTTGGCAGGATTATCAATTTTAAATAGTAATTATACTTAGTTTTTAAATCAAGTAATCAAAAATTAGGGTGAAATAACTGCCTGTTTTCTCCTCTTGGGCACTTGTACTATTAAGGGTTTCAGGACCGTAATGCAACAACTGGAAATCTCTTTAAATTTAAAAATAAAAGGAGTGAGTTATCAAGGTTAATACAGAACCGCAAGAACCCATGGAGGGTCAGAGGTTTTTGAGTATATCAAAATTTCCACATCTTAATTGAAAAAAATGTTTACATTAATTTAAAATATAATAATAATTTTCCTATTAATAAATAAAATATTTACTATGCTGCAATTGTACAGAAAAATTGAGATTTTCTATTTTTACCTAGACATATTGGATATTTATAAAATATTCGGTTTGAGTCATATCACGTTGATAATTTAGCACAACCTGTCGTTTGGAATGGAGTTTTTTCGTTTTATAAATAGAACCAATAAGTGGCCAAGGGATAGACATACTAGCGGGAAAATACCTGGGAAGTGACAGGAAATAAACTTATCGACTTTATGGAATCGATTTTCTCCAAAACAGATTGTGATTAAATTCGGTGAATTAATGAGCAATTAGGTGATCTTTAATATCAGATAAGTCTTATCAATCAAATAGCATAACAGTGCTTAAATACCTAATTTTTAAAAAAATCTGATATTTATTTTTAAAAAAAATACAATTTCTCATTTTTAGCAATAATAAACAATGCATAAATACATAATTTGAAAGAGTTTAATTAATAACTAAAGGAAAAATGGCAATACTCGATTTGAATGTTAAAACCCGAGACTGCCCGATCTTTCCCAATTGCATGATGGCTTCGTTATCTACTGTTAAACAATAGTATTTCTTAAAATGAAAAATACAACCCATAAGATTTTCTGTGTTAGTTTTCGAGAATGCCTGGGGTTGCTGGCTTCCAACGATCTCGGTCGTCAACATAAATATTCTTCAAAAGGAAATAGCCACGATAAAAATGAAAATTACCCCGGAAAATACCAAATGTATGAGGATAGGAAAGTAACCCCAGAGAATAATGAGGGTGATCAGAGCGATTGGAGGTGCAGCTAGATAAGTATTTAATTTGCTTTATAGGGGTGTCCTGGGTAAAAAGGAGGTGACGAGAAAAACTAAAATGATGATCTATAAATCGACGTTCCATCCTATTCTTTCCTACTCTTCAGAATCGTGGACCCTCACCTCGAAGCGAAAGACTCGGATCCAATCCATGGAGATGCGTTTTCTTCGTAAACTGGAAGGAAGAACAGGGAGAGATAGAGTTTGGAACGGCGACATACGGACTAGCCTTGGAGTAAACCGGCTGAGAACATCCTTGAGGTGTACAGACTAAGGTGGTTCGGACACCTCTTTAAGATGGGCTAGGAAACAACTGCCAGAAAGACGTCTGAGATTAGCATGGAGGGAAGAAGGCCAAGAGAAGACCGCACATTTCCTGGAAGGAGAGTGTTCAGCGGCGGGATATGGACTGCTGTAGGAGAAGGGAGATGGTCCAAGAACGAGATATCTGGTTCGCATAAAAGAAGATCTAATAAATTTTATATATTAGATTACAATCGTGAAACCTTATAGTATTCGTAGGATTGGAAGAGAAAGCAAAGTAAGAAACTAATGGATATGAATGGTTAACGAGTTTATAATGGAAGGAATGATATCTGGTTCGGGCTAAATCGGTTACATATGGAACAATAAGGACTTCATGGATGATTTTATTTTTGACAAAGTAAGTAGCAGTGAGGGGTTTACGAAGGATTTTGGATTGTAAGAATCGGATATCAGAGGAATTCGAAGGTTTAGTGGAGCCCCGGAAAACTCCGTATGTCCAGATTGGTCTTACTATAGTCATGTGGATCAGTCATTTGTAATGGAGTAGAAGTTCAGACCGTTTGTATAAGTGCTGTAATAGTCGAAATCGGCGAGAATTTTCCGGGTAGAAATTTAGGAGTGGAAAAATAATCTTCCTTTCAGGCGCCTCGGAGGACTGTCAGGAATAGAAGAAGAAGCAAGGGTACATATGCAATATTAAGATCCTAATGGGGGATATTATTTGTGACAAAGTAAGGAGCATTGAGGATTTTAGGAAGGATTTTGGATTGTAACCATACGATGGATATGAGAGGAATTCGTAGGTTTAGTGGAGCCCCAAAGCTCAACTCCATATGTCCAGATTGGCCTTATTGCAGTCATGTAGATCAGTCTTTTGTTATGTGTTGGAAGTTTAGACCGTTTGTCTAGTAAGTGCTGTAATAGTCGAAATCGACGTGCAGTTTCCTGTCTTTTCAGTCTTGTGTGAGGATTACAAGTCAGTAATTTGTCCATATGTAGTCCAGGGTTGCGGATCGGTTCGATAGGGTTAGGGGCAATATTATGAAAGAATACTATAGAGTAGTCGGTAGATTTCCGACGAAGGGTGATGGGATTTATTTTAATTCTAAGTAACCCTAAAATACGATTTTTTTATAACATCAGAAAATAAAACAAAAAATATATCTTTAATATATATATATACATATATATATTTTTTTTTTAAACTAAAAAAGGGGATTAAGTTCAATACGAGATCACTAATGTGCGAATAACATGTGAAAGTAAATAGGATAATAAATGGAAGATGTATGTACTGCTCACTGCACTGAATTTTTATTAGTTGTTCCTTTAGCATCTGTAGAGTATAAAACTTTCATCTTTCATTAACTATATCTATAGTAAGGTCTAGATAGTTGACCGAAGATTTAGATTGGAGAAGTTTGTCGGGGGGTGCGGTCAGCAAAGAACAACAAAAATAAACAAAACCATATTTATTTATTTTATGCCGACGTATCGACCTGAGTTTCAGGTCTTCATCAGGGGTTTTGGCGTAGAAGGTAGGCCACGTGCAACTCACTTTCAACGTCAAAGGAAGTGAGAATGTAGTGGTCTGGAATGGTAAGTTCTAATAATTGATCGCGGAGGTGAAAAGAGTTGTGAATGTCATATGGATTGTCATGGCTGAGAGCTTGTAAAGAGGACAGTAAGTATTTACTAAGTTTAACGGCGGGGGAACTGATATTAGAAGTGATGAGGTTTCTGTAAGTGGGGTAATTAATAAATTTAGAATTTAAGAGATCTTTAAGATGTTTGTTAAAGTTTGTTTTTAATGAAGGGGTTGGGTCACGGGACGTAGTGGTGTATGTGGAATGATCGGATAGGAGTTGTGTCATTTTTTCATTATAGTCAGAGCGGTTCATAATGACAGTCTTGTTACCTTTGTCTGCTTTGGTGATAATAATGTCATCGTGTGAACTAAGGGAGGATCGAGTGAAAGAAAAGTCATTAAAGAAAAGGAGAGAAAATTTGGAAGAAAAGTATGGAGGGTACTGAAGGTAATTAGAGATGGTATTGCAAATAGTAGTACACGATAACTCTTTACTCTCATTTGAATGATGGAATAGGGGGTCGTTGTGAATGTATTCTAAGTCAGTAAGTAATTCTGGAATAATTTTGTGTGAAGATTTGGGTATGGAGAAATTAGGACCTAGACTAAGAATGTCGAGTACATTGGAGGGAATACCAGTAGATGAGATATTAAGTTAGGTCCTTATTTTCTTGACCTTTGGGGTAAATTTGGTTGGTTAGTGATTCTTGATACAGGTTGTTGAACTTATTAATGAGTATGAGTTTTTTGTGTATGCGGGTTGAGTTGAAAATTGTGGTAATTAATGTGGAAAGACCTCCAAAATGGGTCTCACCTATGTTGGTTCGTAAAATATGTGAGAGAGAGGAGATGTTGTGTTGGAGAAAATGAATGTGTTGAATAGTTTCGCGGATCTTTAAATTAAGTAGAGACTTTTTGAATTTGGTAGAATATGACGAAAGTTTAGAATGAAGTGGACCAGACATAGAAATATGTTTAAGAGAATTGTTTATGGATTTAGGAAAAAGAAGATAATTTGATCTGCATTTAAGTAGAAAAATTCGTTGTTCTGAACTGTGTGCCAAACATCTGTGGAGTGAACTGAGTTGCTCAGTGCTTGATTCATTACTGAGTTGCAGGCCTGCCTTCTACGCCATAACCCCTAATGAAGACCTGAAACTCAGGTCAAAACGTCGGCATAAAATAAATAAATATGGTTTTGTTTATTTATGTTGTTCTTTGCTGACCGCACCCCCAGATAAACTTGTCCAATAATTATATATATATTATATGGTTTGCTATCGCATATATGCGATGCAGGCCCTAGCTTGTAATTACTGCTCCATAACTCTTTCGCTCTGAGGATAAAGGATAAA
Organism: Halyomorpha halys; assembly: GCF_000696795.3. Taxonomy (NCBI): domain Eukaryota; kingdom Metazoa; phylum Arthropoda; class Insecta; order Hemiptera; family Pentatomidae; genus Halyomorpha; species Halyomorpha halys. The sequence goes on from NW_027109535.1 coordinate 295,502, forward strand.
GCGATAAGAACTAAGGTGTAATATGGGCGATAATGTTATGCATTCGTGCCTGGAGGCCTTCCATCTCGCCCGGCTGAGGCACCTCGTGAATTCTACTACTGTTTCATCTTTAATTTCCTGCTTCCTCCCCACTCCCTCCCTCTTCGTTACTTGTCAGCATCTTTATAAAGATGGTAATGTAGTTTTCGCAGCCGGGTGTAGAAGAAGAAACAACTATAGAGAATTAGGTGAAAATGTATGTTATAGCTAAGACGTTATCAATCCTACATAAATGGGATATATATTTTTTTATTGTTTACAAAGATAATTATTATCAAATGTAAACTATATGTATTAGTCAATTATAATTTAAAAAATATCCATTAAGTCTCAACCTGCTTTTTTTTTTATTATTCTACTCCAACGTTTCGTCCCGGAAAATGCACCTATCAGGATTTGCGGAGTTGAGCTATGGGGCTCCACTAAACTTTTGAATTCCTCTCTTATCCGATCATTACAATCTTCCTTTGTAAAATCCTCAATGCTCCTTATTTAGTCACAAATAAAATCATCCATAAAAGTCTTAATGGTCCACATGTAACCGATCTAGCCCGAACCAGATATCAATACTTACATTATAACCATCAAAACCCTCAAGTTTCTAATCTTTCTTCATCTTTTACTCCTGAAAATCCTCCGAGGTGCCTGAATAGAAAATGGCCTCGAGACCTTCTAGTGTAGAAATATGATTAGAGTGCTACCAATGAGTCGTTTCTCTGCATGCCTGTATCACTCCATTTTGATCAAATTTACTTACAGTCATAAAAAGGCAATCTCAAGGTTACGTGTTAATTACACTCTTAACATTTAAATTAAATTTTTAAATCTTTTCGAACGAGGAGAAGATGGTTGAGGGTGCGGTCATAATGAAACACAAATAAGTGGTGTATCTTATTTAATCCTGCCAATGTTTCGGCTAGAGTTTCTAGCCTTCATCAGGGCTAAGAACAGAACAAAATAACAACCAATGAATATAGAAAATAAAAAATAAAATATAA
>NW_027109535.1:297923-298387 GCF_000696795.3 Halyomorpha halys
ACTGGAGAGTTTGGGATGCAATCAAAGGGTTATTACTAACTGTGAGCACACATGTAAATTTGTAATTAAGATTGTCTTTGAGGATGGCCGAATTGGCTGAAACGTTAGATTTATAAAGAAATATAGATTGTTTCGAGACTTAAATTGGATAAAATTTATTTAATTTAAACAATTAAAAATTACTTCCCGAAGCATTTGTATTATACATTATCCCACCTTATTCTAAATATAACAGATTCTATGCTGTCAAAACATTACAAGCTATTCTACCTTTTTTTGTGTTACAAAGGAGAGAACCTGACTTACTTAGATTGAAACCAACATCAACTGTTTCAAGTATATCATAAACAAAAAAAAAATAAATAAATAAAAATAAATAAATATGGTTTTGTTTATTTATGTTGTTCTTTGCTGACCGCACCCCCAGATAAACTTGTCCAATAATTATATATATATTATATGGT
>NW_027109535.1:303663-304948 GCF_000696795.3 Halyomorpha halys
AAGGAGTTTGGAATGAAAAGACGCATATCTGTTTTGGGTCAAATCTGCAACGGATGGGATGTTAAGGTCTTTGTGAATGAGTTTATTTGTGACGTGATAAGGAGCATCAAGGATTTTACTTAGGATTTTGGATTGTAACGATTGGATGCGGGAAGAATTTGATGGTTTGGTGGAGCCCCAGAGCTCAATTCCATACTTCTAAACTCTAAGAGCAGAATGTGTTTTTTCTCATATACCTGGGCATTAGTGAAATATTATGGTTGGGTTAAGTTTTCGTTTATGGTTTTAACATTCATTCAAACTTTAAACAAATGAATTTATAAAGCTATAGGTAACTTAAAAAAAACTTGTAGTTTTATTTTCAATGAATTTTAAAATTAACGGTACTTAAAAATTAAATACTTTCTCTTATTATATATTTCATGTATAGGTAAGTGAAAATAAAACGAAAAATGAAGGTAGATGAAATTATGTCCATTATTCATTATGTCCAAAAATCCAGGAGATAATTTCGAAGATAAGGTCTGTTTAAAAAAAAAATAGAATTTATCGGTTAATTTCTTTATCATTATAAATATTCCTAAAAAATAATGGAAACGTAAAGGTCATCACATTATTCACTCCCTGTAAGAAATATACGGTCCCGGAAAGATTTTTTTTTCATTCTCTGCAGGGAAACTTAAAATAATATCTCAAGAAAGTTTTGAGTGGTTGTCGGGAGCATTCTGTTTTTCAGGAGAATCTGCTTGTTTATCTCAAAAGAGCATCTGAGAAGTTCCCCGAGCCGCAAAGTCCTTTAACTATGAGGAAGGCGCATCAAGGACTTGACCTAAAATTGAAATATATTTTTAAAAGTAATAGAAAAAATCTGATATAAACTAATATATCAAGCGGCAGCGCATTTTTACTCAAAATTGGCTTGTGTTCAAAATGTACCCATTGTATCTCTCTTTCTCTCTCTGTTTTTTTTTTTTTTTTTAACAATAATTGTAAGAACTTTAAAGTAGAGGAAGAAAGAATACTTTAAAGAGTAAATAAAGTTTTATAAAATACTAGCTGTTCTGGGAATGCTTCGGGATTGCTAAATTTAGGGCTTTAGATATATTAGTTGCATAAAATGAAAAGAGTGATATAAATTAATATATTTAAATAATATTATTTCAAAATTTTTTGAGACAAGGTAATTATTTATTAAATAAAACCACAAATTGTATCCAATACTGTCTCAACACTTTATTTCTTATTAGTCCAACGTTTCGGCTATTCCAGCCATCTTCAAGGACAT
>NW_027109535.1:305233-309083 GCF_000696795.3 Halyomorpha halys
AAATAGGTTTGAAATTAAAATAAGAAAATGACCTGGGCAGAATAGCCTGCAATAAAAATTATAAATTAATGTGAGGAGAAGATTTGTATTAAAGATGTCCTTGAAAATGGCTGGAATAGACGAAACGTTGGACTAATAAGAAATAAAGTGTTGAGACAGTATTGGATACAATTTGTGGTTTTATTTAATTAATATATTTAATTATTTACACATTAGATTAATAACTTATTAAATAATTCCTAATAGTATCTATTTAGTATATAGTGGTCAATAATATTATATAATTACAATATTTTGTTAAAAATGGGTCCCTTAAGAAACCATAAAATATGAATTTTCAAAAAAATCTGAAAATAAAATTTTTCCTTTGTCTTTTACTGACACAACAGGCGCATGAGGCTGCCCAACCATCTTTCTCTATCTTCTGTAAGGGTAACTGGGATCCTCAGTTGTCGCAGATCTCGTCTCACATTATCCCTCCATCGGCCCTTCGGCCTACCACGTTGCCGCACACCAGCCGGAACGTAACTATACAGTTTATGAGCCACTCTTTCCTCGCTCATCCTCATTACATGGACGCCATTTAAGCTTCTGTACCTTATGTACGAGGAGATGCTACATTCCTTGTAGAGCCCAAAAATTTCACCATTTTTCCTCGTTCGCCAATTACCATTCTCGCATACGGACCCTAAGATTCTCAACAGAATTACTCTTTCAAACCTGTCTAGCAGGTTAATGCTTTTATTGCTAAGCGTCCAAGTTTCTGCACCGTATGTGACGACTGGCCTTATCAACGTTTTGTACAGGATGAACTTGGTGGTACGGCTAACAAGTTTGCTTTTGATTAGCCTAACAATGGAAAAATAGGCTCTATTACCAGCAGCAATTCTGTTTTTTACTTCTTCTTCTACTCTTAAAAAACATTTTTACGTTTCATTGTATACCCTTGTAATTTTTCTACTTACTTTTTTTTTTTACTCAAGTTAAGTGTTTGTATCTTTTTTAGCACTGACGAAGCCCTGCAACGTGGGGCAAAACGTTGGCTTAAACTTAAATAGTACATAATATTACTATTTGAGTTTTATTTGACCGCTCCCGGACCAAATTCTATTTATTGATTATATTTTTCTGGCATAAATTTCTAATTTTTAATTTCTCTGAAAAATAGTAACTAAGGCTTTCATACGACGCTGAAAAATGAATATGATTTGCTTTTTCCTTAGTTTACTTCAAGCCTCATTATGTTTATATATTTTTTGTGAATATAATATAGTTTAATGAACTCAATTTCTTGGTCATCATTAATGAATCGATTGGTGTACAATTGCCGCGAAAAAAATGTATACTTTCTCAGCAACTGCAGAGAAAATACTTAACTTTCTTAATAGTTTTTTTTTATCATATTAATAGGAATAACCTATGACCTTCACGGGAAAATCCAGAACATTTAGAAAAAAAAAGCACATCACAATCGGATGAACGGTATAACAGTGCATAAAGTACGAACAAACACGTACTGATTTTTATATTTATTTCTTCTGATCCTTCCTTCCAAAGCGCTTGGTTCAGAATGTTGTGGGTTCGATTCCCACCTGGGCTGGTCAATATTTAATTTGTGGTGGCCCCCTAAAATGAACCTTGACATTCCCACTCTGGGGCTGTATAGGTCCTCAATGGAGAACTTGATTAATTAGAGGTTAAAACTAAGATTAATTGGAGGAAAAACTTGGCGGTTAATGGCCACAGTCATTGTTTAAAAATAATACCTTCCTTAAAAAGTATTGAATGGTTTGTAGCGGTGCAGTTAAAAAAGAAAAATAATAAAATTAAAAAAAAGTAGTTAGATTTTTCATTCACCCCTTTCATGGAGATTATTATAGTAGCTTAATTCTTTATGTGTAGGTAATTCCTTATTTGTACACTAGGCATAATAATGAAAAATAGTACACCATAAGTTTCAGTTAAAAATGAAATGATTTATAATAATAAAATAGAATAATTTTCAGCTGTAATGTGATAAAACTATTATGTTAATTACTGTTAGTTTATAAATTTGAAAGTTTATATTATTAATGAAATTATATTTGCCTACTTAAATATCCTTTGAATATTAGCTGTACTCTCTCAACAAAGGGCGAAGATAATTTCGAGCACAATCCAGGAACTTTGTCAGCTCTCCCAACTCCCTTTGACGTAGGAGATGAAGGTAAAGGAGTCTAAATGGAAAATTTATGTTAACATTCCGGGATAATGGCAAAGTTTTTCAAAATTAATTCGTATAAGAGTTTTCAAAAATAGTCCATTAGGCGAGGAAAACTTTTAGAAATTCAATATATTTCCAAGCATTTACAAGTGTTGTATTTTACTTTACCTTTATATGAGATAGGTTATGGTTGTTATAAAAATTACGCTTCATTTAAATGAAGAACTTTAAAAAAAAAAAATCTTCCTTCAAAGTACCTCTAATTTAATCTGTAATTTAAATTTATTTAAAACAATTAGCTGTCTCGTACTGTATATATTTATATTTAAAAATATATTTATATATACTTATTTCAGTTTGGAGGTGACGGTAGCAGCATGGTAACGCGCCAGTCCGACAACCCAAAGGTTGCGAGTTCGATTCTCGGCCTTGTTCGGGATGTTTTCAAGCTTATAATTATAGAATACTCACTCACAGCCTCCCCCTGGGCATTTGAGGGGCCCGTTACCCAATGGGTGGCATTCACAAAAATAGGCAGGGGAGTGACGAATCCACGTCATGAAACGGGCAATGTACTTGCTAAGTACATTGCGCGAAAAGGTTTTTGTCATAGTCAGTTTTTTTTGTTTATTTATTTATTGATATTTAGAACTGTACATAAAATACATCAAGTAAATTTGAAGAAATATCATAATGGTATTGTACAAGCATGTAGAGAAACTACCCATTGGTGGTCTCTAAAAACATTTTTACAATATAAGGTCTAGAGGCATCTTCTTTTCAGGCGCCTCGGAGGATTGTCAGGAATTAAAGTGGAAGCAAGGTGAGAAACTAATGGGTCTGAGTGGTTAGGGAGTTTATTATAGAAGGATTGATATCTGGTTCGGGCTAGATCGGTTAAAAATTGAACATTAAGTTCTTTGTGGATGATTTTATTTGTGAAAAAGAAGGAAGGATTAAGGATTTTACGAAAGATTAGGATACGAGAGAAATTCGAAGGTTTAGTTCATACCCAAAGCTCAGCCCCATATGTCCAGATAGGCCTTATAATTGTCATGTAAATCATTCTTTTGTAATGATTTGGAAGTTTGGACCGTTTGTCTAATAAGTGCTGTACTAGTCGAAATCGACGTGCAGTTTCTTGTCTTTTCAGTCTTGTGTGAGGATTCCAGCTTAGTCGTTTTTCCAGATATAGTCCAAAGTAGCGGATCAGTTCTATAAGGATAAGAGCAACATTATTGAAGTATATTGTAGGGTAGTCAGTAGGTTTACGATGTAGGGTAAAAGTAATTTGATAGGATTTGTTGGGATTTATTTAAATCCCCCAATTTCGACACCATTCTTCGAGGGCTGTGATATGGGGTTGGAGAGTTTGGGATGCAATTAAAGGATTATTATTAACTGTGAGCCCATGTGTTTCATCGGCATACGTGGTGAGAATAGTGTAAGGATTGATAGGGATTCCTATCTCCAGAACGGAATTTTATATACCAATTTCTAACTGGTAAATCAGTTATTAGTGCTTCCCCATATTTTTTTCAGCTGTCGCCTTGGCGCTATTTCCTTGTGTAAATTCGCAAAGCATAACATGACGAATATTTACTTTTTGAGCCTCCATTTCAGAGATTAAAAAAATAGTGTATATAT
>NW_027109535.1:309153-310496 GCF_000696795.3 Halyomorpha halys
TATATAAATAGTTGACAAGACCAGACGAAGTCGTGAGAAGGGCCACGAGACCTGGACATCCTTTATGAACGACACCTACGGCACTACATCCCAAGGTATCAGCAGCTATAAGTATAAAATTAACCAATAAGTAATAATGTAATAATCTATATTTTATGGCAACCTTTATCTGAATCTTTGGAGAAGTTTGTCGGGGGGTAAGGTCAGCAAAATACAACATAAATAAACAAAACCATATTTATTTATTTTATGCCGACGTTTCGACTTGAGGACCACACCCCCCGACAAACTTCTCCAATCATTAATCTACGGTCAACTATCTACACCTCATTATTTATCTGAATCATTTGAATCATTTTAATTATAGTAAAAAGTTGTAAAGAAATAGTAATCTCTTTATGTAGTTTATATACTATTATATATCCCAATATACCACTTTTTATAATACAATATAATTAATGGTAACAACATTTTATAAATATAAAGGTATTTATTTGGTAAACTGGTAAACACACAAACAACCTTTGGAAAGGAATCCAATTATAATAATAGTTTTTTAGGACTCAATATATAATTAATTAGTAACTTATTTTGGATAATTGCCTTCAGCAATTATCCTGGCATCCAAAGTAAATCTCTATAGATACATAGATATAGATATTTTTTTTCTTCTTAATAACAAACTGATAATATAAAAAATGAGACCTCAAAGAAAGATTTACCTTAGGATGTTTCTTTTTATAATGTTCGTAAGAAGCTTGGCTACTAATTTAAAATTAATCAAAGCTAGACTCTAAGTTGTTTAGGCTAGGTAGGCAGGAGCTGAAGGATGAAAAAAAAACCTCAGGTTGGCTAATGATGTTCTGATGATGAGAAAAAAAAATTTCAGAAACTTTTCTCTGCAAAGGTTTGTCAATTATCTAGAAAGTCTTGCTCTGACAGTTTTTATTCGCTCATCAGAGGCCATCTGATTTTTTTTATGAAATAAAAACAAAATACTGTGGTTTCTTTGGTAACGTGGTCCCAAGTGTGTAATCATACTGATATTGAAAAGTGTAATCAAAATTCTATCATCAAATAAAAATGATAATCCTCGTTATGTTCTAGTTAACTCCAATGTAGAGGTACCTAGAAATCATTCTAACATGCTGAAATAAAAGCCAGTTAAAGATGGGAAATGCTTGTTATTTTTCAATTTCTAAATTATTTAGCTTGAGCATTCCGTCTCAAAACCTTTTCTTTTTTTTAATTATTTATTTAATGTAATTTACAACTGTACAAAATAATACAATAGGTAAATATGTAGTATGTTTCATATACACTTGAAAATCTTGGGAAGGAAC
>NW_027109535.1:311356-316901 GCF_000696795.3 Halyomorpha halys
GAAGTTTATAGAGCAGACCTGGATGCCAGACTCGTCTAAAAACTTAAAAGTTAGAGTTTTCAAAATTATTATCCTTCCCATTGTTTTTTATGTATGCATAATATTGCCCTTACTCTGAAGGAAGAACAGCGCCTAAAGGTTTTTTAAAACATTCGAACTGAAAAAGAATTTAGAAGGCTAAGCAACGCTGACTTGAATGAACTGCACCAGGTTAATATAAATCAAGTTAGAGCATTTCGGCAAATAGGATAGGCCTACAGGGTTGTGAGATTTAGTATCGAAGGTATCCCTAATATAAACAGAAAAGAGAATTTAGAACATTATTCAAATCCTCCCGAGTCTGTTTAACATGAGGACCCCATGTCAATCTTCAATCTAAATATTGGTACAAAATATTTTCCTGTTTGTCTGAGAAACTGGTGAATAGGGAATTTGCATGCTGATCGACATATTTCGTTTCACGGCAAGATATAATGTGATATTTCATTTTCTCCTTATATTCTTCTGAGGTTTTTGTCCTTATATTTTTCCCGTACTTGAGGAATTATCAAAATAAAATTTTTCAATCTTAATACTTATAACATATTATTACTTATGTATTAGACTTCTTTTTTTTGTTTTATTTATTCATCATATTTTCCTCCCTATACGCTTCTTGAACGATCTTATGAAAGAGGTAAATTAAAAGTTACCGCAAATGACGCTTATTAAAAAAAAAAATTCTTTTTCAAACGAAAGAAATCATATTGATACGGAGTCGTTAATGCTTTCAAATTATGTTATTATCAGATGATCAAACACACCAGAAAATTTCAACAAACGCCATCTTTTGTTAAACGTTAAAAACTTATTTGTATACCAAATTTTGTAGATGTTATAGTGTAGAAGAAAATTATGAAATATATTTTATAAAAAAATCATTATCCGCTTAATTAGGACTTCAAGGATTTTTATTGTTAAACCCTAAAATCTTAATTATTGTACCGTAGATTTCCTTAAAATAAATTTAAATATAAATCTCATGCTAAGAACTAAACAAATTCGAGCAATTTTTTGTAATACCTTAGTATGTCATAGGGAAGGATTACTTATATCTATCAATCTCTTTTTTATAAGATCTATGGTGTACCTCAGGGTAGTATCCTTGGTCTCATACTTAAAACAGTTGGTTATGGCTATGACATATCGCTCAATAAGTTCAAAAGTATAATACTTAAAAAAAAAAAAGAACTTAAGCCACCGTAGAGCCTCCTCATCAAATGATGATTTCCATCCAAAACCCACTTTCCTCTTGAGGTTGTTATAAGATTCAAATTTCAAGAACCATCTACACACAGTCAGTTTAGAAAGACCATAATCTTTTTATGGCATCATCAAACTGATTATTTTAGGGTTGGGGGGAAATTTTATTTCTCATTATGTTGTAACAATATTCATATTTCAAATTTGAATTTCATATTTTTCAACTAAATGACAAGTGAACGTTGTGGCTTCACTAAACAATCGAATTCCTCTCTTGGCAATCCAAAATCCTCAATTCCTTCTTTGTCACAAATAAAATCATCCATGATGACCCCATGTTTCCTACTTGGTCAGAATCAGACATCAATGCTTTCATGATGAAGATTTGCCATTTTCTAACCTTTTTTCTCTTAAATTCCTGATAATCCCTCCCAGGCGTCTAAAAAAAATAAATTAAAAAAAATTGCTTTGAGACTTTGTAATCTAGAAAGGTTATAGGAGTTCTCTTTATCATGCTATAGTACTATAATGTACATCACATTTAATAGTTGTATCTTTTAGTTGATACAAAAATTTAAAAAATGAACTAAACGAGTGCTTATTAAATTTATGATGTAAATTTTGTTTTATTGTATTAAAATCAAAAATTACCAAAACATCTTTAAAAATTAAATATTTAAAAAACGTTTTAGTAAAGTTGTCCTGTAAAATAATCATTTATATTCATTTTCCTGTGAGATTCGAAAGGGGCCTTTTAAAGTTTGGTTGGAGAATCATTAAGAGAAAATGTAGAACGGTCTCAGATCACAAGCAAAATCATGTTGGACGCAGCAATAAACTTGTAATATTTATATATCTTCTTCTTTCCTTAAGCTTAAGCAACAACTGGTCTTTATGCTCATTAGCAAATGGTTTTCTTTCATTAGTACTCAATCTTCAGCGCCTTCTAGACAGCGAGGGCAAGAAAAACAAAAGGATTATGTCTGCAATAGTGAAGTAAGTTCCTGCTTTACTTGAAGAAATTAAATGAAAGTATTCAAATAACATTTTAGGGATATTTTTTACTTTTAATTAACTATATATGGTATGTATAGTAAGATAAATTATTACGATCATGCAAAATTCCACTTAAAAACAAATGTTCTCCTTCCACTTAAAACCCGTCAACTCTCAGTTTCATTTCTTCTATTCCCCCCTTTGACTACGGCTGCTTTGACTCTCAGGTAATCTAGAATCGAAACTTAAACGTCTTATGAATTGTGCAGTATAATTTATTTTCGGGATCAGTAGAGATACGAACATAACCCAGTATTACGCCGAGCTGAAGTGGCTCTATCCATCCTTCCAATGCCAGTATTTTCTAGCTTCCTTTCTATTCCAAGTAATTAGTACTCAACGCCCTCCTATATCCTTGAAAACCTGTAATTCAAATTCTGCTGCGTTTGATAAATCGTTCTTACCTGAGCTGCTTATCTCTGGAACTCCATCCTCTCTAACATATGTCATCTACCAACCCTTCCCTCGTTTAAAACCCTTTTATTTAACTACCTTTTAATAGTACAGATATTTTGTAATTACCTTTTTGGTTTGGTTTTTTAGTTAGTTAGTTTTTTAATTTATATATTTTTTTCTTCTCTGTATTTAAGTTATAATTAAGTTTGGCCACACTGTTTTTTGGCCAATAAATGTTATTATAAAATTAAAATTACCTTTGTAATCGTTCTAATGGGACCTAGTCCTAGAATAATAAACTATTTTTCATTTCATTTCAAAATTTCGAATTAAATTTTCGACGTAAAAACAAAAAGTCGTATTTGACTAAAATTGTATGTTTAATGTTGTCTGGGTGTGACAACAACGTTCTCGCTAAAATCGAGTGACCCGAAGTCTCAATTTATTTTATTGATTTTTTTTTTTTCAATTTGCTTCAAAACGACTCAAGTGATTTTGATTAAACCCAGTGAATGTATGAGAAGTTAATTGTTTGTGAATATTACATAGGTCTTATAATCATTGAAATAGTGTAACAGAGCTTAAAATCCGGCTCCTTTTATAGGCTCCTTCAATTTCATATATTTGAAAATAATAAACAGTTCCCATTGTTATCAATATTAAACAATGGATATATGTAAAAAGCCCTTAACTATATACAATATTATAAGTAAAAATATTAGGATAAAATTAACTGATTAAAATAATAATTCTTAATAAAAGATAAAAGCAATGATATTTATGAATTTTACAAAATAAATAATTGACTTCTAATGGAAAAAGATATAAAAAAAAAATAAAATGAATTTAAGAAAAAGATGAAGAGAAAAAAAAGAAATTAAAATGGAATAAAATTTTAGAGTGACAAGAACAGAACTGATAAACATAGAATTTATAACAGGATGTCCTGTAGCAGACTGGTCTTCGGGTTGTTGTTGGGTTTCCCAAGTTTAAATACTGCTCCTTCAACTACCCTAGGAGTGGAACTTCATGAACCTTTTTTTTTATGTAATCCTCTATTGTCTCTATTTATAATTCGCGATGCAATTGGCAGTTTCTTATAATCCAAGGAGCATCCACTGCAATTCTTATGACTTTATTTTGAAAAGATTGTAATTTTTTCCCTTTTTTATAAAGGATACCACTCCCCAGGCTTCATAGCCACACATTTGCAGTGGCCTGAGAATTGTTTAAAAAATAAGAATAGCTGTTTCATATTTTAATATGGATTTTCTGTTCAGAATAGGATATAGCACTGCTAACCTTGCGAAGGTTATATACACAACTAAAATAATATAACAAAGTAAAAGAAAAGATATCACAGAATTAAAGTAAACTAAGGTTGTTAAAATCGAACAATTCAATTATTATTATAATAATTATAAACAATTAATTCATTTTAATATAAATTTTCACATATTTTAAATCATATATAGCCACACCTTAGTCACTTTTATTTAATTTTATCTATTCTCATTCTTTGTCATATTATTTTAATTTTGTATCTTTTTAGCCCTTATGAAGTCCTACAAAGTGGGGCGAAACGTTTGCTAACATTAGATAGTTTAATTACTGAATGAGTTTTTTTTTTTTTTTTTTTTTTTACCGCATCCGAACCATCTTCCTTTTGTAGTTATTTATAAAATAAAATTGGTTTCATATTGTTATAAATGACGTGATTAAGGGTGAGAAGCTTTAAATTTTTTTTAAATTATTATATTTTTAGCCTTGATAAAGCCCTGCGAAGTGGGGCAAAACGTTGGCTCACATTAGGTAGTTTAATTACTATTTGACCAGTGATGCGGCGAGAGGGATGCGCTGGGATCTTTTGAGCTTTGCTCAACCCCTCACACATGGGGGATAGAGTGGGCTCAGGGATTCTCAGGTCGATTGTGTAAATATTGTATATAAGAGTGTAAATATGACTAGAGACTATATTATCTTATTTATTTACTTTTGATACAGATAGTTTGATTATATTCATTTTATTTATTCTTCTGTTTGTATATATTTTTTAGAGTTTTTTTTTTTATTCATTTATTTATTTTATTTTATTTTAGTATTTATGAGATCATTCATCACTATTAACTATTGCCCATAACTGTGTGACAGATTGTAATATCTCTCAATAATTAAAGAAGTATACAAAAAAAAAAAAATACTATTTGAGATACAAATTTATTTTGTATGTATATTATAAAAACATATATTTAAATCCCAGCAATTATGTTTTTTTTTTTTATTTCCCTATTATTTATTACTTGTATTAAATTATTTGTCTGGACATATAGGTATCAAAAAAGTCTGAGTTATTCAAATGGAATAAACTGCATGATTAATTATATTTATTTGTTTAGTTTCATTCAGCCTCATATGCGTCAAAGGGGATAACGATCCGTGCTAATGTTTATTTTTATTTTAAGCAGAAGAGTATTTATAGAGATCGTATCAAATTCCCGGAGAGGCGATATGAATCCCCAAGGAATCGAGGGGCATTGGTGATTGATCATGAGACCTAACGTTAGAGTAGACACAGTAGACTGATCTTACTAACTGCCTCCAGCCGTGCAAGACTAAGCGCAATGGCCTGGAATCGCTGTTGGAGAAGCTGGAAAAAACAGAACTTTTTTATAATCCTTTTTTCCTTTATACTCTTTTCTAATGAGGAGGACTTGATCCTATTTCTACACCATCTCTACCTAGATAATTTTAAAGGAAACAACTTTAGGCCGGGTGTAGCTAAAAGGTTTGGGTCAGACGGAAAGTGAAACACTCCCACATATCAATAAATGTAACGATATAAAATATTTAT